>NC_053116.1:11127172-11267172 GCF_010015445.1 Perca fluviatilis
CATTCATAATGAATACATTAAAGGAACATTTGTGTCGAATTCAGCAATGCAGTCTTAGAGCATTGAGAACTACATGAGTAAGCCATATTGTCTAACAAATAATACTTTGCTGTAAACATTAATCCATATGGTAAATTGCAATGCACCATCCGCTCAACTGATAACAAAAAAGGAGACTACCAAAGGGATCTCTCAAGTTTCTAAGATGCTAAGTATAATTTACAGTTCGGATAACTTACTGTAAAAAATAATGATATAGGCCTAAAATTTAAATGGCCCTATTATTACCTTTGGAAATCATTATAACCGACTATATTAAATATCCTATTGATAATTGACATTTGGATAGTGCATCACATTTATGAAAAGAAAAATGTTCTTACCCATCACAGTTTTGTCTGCGCAGCACACGCTGAACCCACTCAGTGACACTCTCCCATCCAACTCTGTTTCTGTTAGGACACTGCCATCTATAGGCCAAACTGTCAACCTGCTCACACCTCTCTCGCTCTCGTCTCCCCGTCTCCTGATTTCTTCATTTCTCCGTTTCTGCTTCTCTTTTCCCCCCCTAGTTTTAGATAAACCTTTTGATTTGCTCTCCCTCATTCTCTCTGGCTCAGAGATGTAGTTATTACACCACTCACCAGAGTCAACTGAGTGTTCCAACTTTGGAGATAATAATCAACCCTTAAAAGTTTTTTCCTATAATTTGCCACGGCATCAGTAACATAGTGCCCTACACCAGCTTTTGTGTCTCTTACTTTGAACTATCATGTTACTTGTGCTGCAGACACCATTCAGTTCTATTGATTTCAATGGGAAGGCACCCAACAAGTGTACTCGCCTATCACTCCTTTCATTTTTATTCATACATGATAAATCTTTGATCAGTGATCTCAATATTGACTGCCAAGTGTTGACTTTTACTTTTCTTTGCATAACTGAGACTGCATCTGTGCCCTTAGTGCGTTATGACAAAAAGTAGGCTATCCACATTCTCTGATGCATCAATAATGCAGAGTGGGGGAAAGGGAGCCAGTGTCTGCCATCAAAAGTATTGCAAAACTGCCAGAAGGAAGAAGATGTGGAACAACCAGTGTAAGTACACTAAAAGCACAGCGCCCACTTAAAGACAGGGTCAATAGCTGGAGGGTGTCCATATTGGAAATCCACCGCACTACCTCTCAAATGGATCTTAGTCAACCTTGGGCGGCACGGGTAATCAAATACAGAATGTTTTTTTTTAATCCATTACTCATGGCCCTGTTTGGAGCAGCCCTGTTTGGAACAAGCTGTGATTTGTTTGATTGGAACATAACTCAATTCATATTGAAAGAACGCAGAACTGCCTGGAAGACGTTCTGCCTGTTTTGTGAAGAGAGAAATGATAAATGAAGCCATTTCTGTGAGGTGAAGCTTGGTTATTACATACAGTACAATTCTATCAGTCATGTTTCACTTTAGGACACATATCGACTGACACAGGCTGGTACCGTGAAAGAGAAAAAGACTAGTACATTGTTCAAAACAGGACAACTATGCAGCTTTAATTGGTCACCTTGTTTAGAAAAAAATACAAGAGAATTGCAAGGACTGTAGCTTTAATTAGTCTCTGAACTATCATATGCAACATTTATATCGTATTTATGTCTTGAAGTTCCTTAAATTTCGATTTTCTTTTCAAATCAACATGCACAAATATGATGCGACAGGCAAGCCAACGGGAAAATATCCATACTTGTGTGCCTGTGTATCGTGCTCAGCTCGGTTTCTTTGCTCCCTCAAGCACCTTCATTTGATGCAAAGATACAGCGTTCGCTTATTGATGTGCTCATAACTTACATATGCACCTCTTGTCACAGACCTTCATTAAAGCCCTGTCTCGTAGTAGCAGAGAGCTGTGTCAAGATGGTCCAGGTTCACAGTGGTGCAACGCAGCCACTTTAAGCCTTGGCACCTTCCCAACCCCGAATCTGAAATCAAAGCACACATCATTGGTCATTAGGGCGCTGTCAAGACACGCAAGCCGCTGGTCACTTTATATCTACGTCTACATTTGGAATCTGAGCTGGTAGACAGAGACTGATTCTGTAAGGAGTGAGCCAAGAAACTAACGGGATTCAAAGCCCACAGTAAGGGAAAAGGTTAATTGCTGGAATTATGATTGTGTGATGTGCAGTACCTACTGTTTATCTCCGGATGTACAGGGCGGCTGGGCGCACGCAAAGAGAGGGCAGTGATGCTGCAAGGCATGTGTGACAGGAGATAGAAAGGGGTAATTCGTGGCAAAGCTCAAAGCTTATTTGTTGGAAGATCAATTCAGTGAGCAAATCAAACGGTGGTCAGGTGGAAGGGTGTGCACGGTGCTGGGAATGAGGCTCCCGACGCCAATGCGGAGCCGACCGCAGGGCTGCCGCTTGACCGTTTGCTGATCAAAGTGTTCGCACGCAGCGATTTCACGCTAAGTTGAAAGGTTTCAAAGGGGGCCTCTAGTGATGCCTTTAAATCTTTCTCCCTGCAGCAATATTTGAAGATATCACGAGGGAATGTGGCATCCTGTCGACTATACTGACACTCCATTCCCTCTCTTCTCTGACCCGTGTAAGCAATCAGCCTGACTGGAGAGAAAAAAATACCAGGAAACAATTACATGAAAAACTTAAGCGTCAATCTTATGCATATGATTGCCAATAATGTCTGTTCCAATGTTAAACCATGTCAGTTACTAATCATTTTTTTAAACATTTATATTAAAAAAGGTACTACTTTCAGAAAATCCTTGTTATTAATAAGACCGGTGGCAGTTAAGTGAACTGCAGTCAGCATTCTGTTCATGGATGTATAATAAAAACTGGCTGACCTATCTCCACAGTGCTGTGGAGTAAGGTCTGGCTACACCACATAAACCTTCTGGGATAGGATAAAAAAAAAAAAACGCTCTGGGTTGTTTGCATTTCTTTGAACCAATCACAATCGTCCGGACGCAGCTACGGTGGCTCTGCAAAATAGTCTCTGGAAGGAACTTGTTTTGGTGGAACACTTGCGTTTATCGGTGTTTTAAAGTGATGGTTCGGAGTAATTCACCCTAGGGTCCTTTGCACCATGACCTCGAGCCAAACACCCCCCCAGAAGCTTTTTTCACCTGGGTCTAACATTGGGAGAGTTAGCTAGAGTAGCGTTATCAGCTGAATAGCTTAGCGCAGGGGCTAATGGACCCACGTTTGTATCTTGTAAGTTACCCCACTAATAATGCCCGAAATGATACCAAACGTCTACAAGTAATACAAATAGGTATTGCTCTCATAAAACGATGGATTGGAAAGTTTGTAAGTACACCAGAAGTTTATGAACACTTGCCTGCTCTCTTCAGCTCTCTGTTGCTGCTGCTGCTACCTGCAGTTAGACGAGTGCTTAGGGCCGTCTACAAATTACTACACCGAAAAGAGTTACAACAAAAATATTTATTAATTCAATGATTAAATAACGTAATGTCTCCAAACTTACCTCAATTATTACTTGTCTCCTGCTAGTTATACTACAGCACTTACTTACAAAAAAAAAATTAAATTAATACATATTTTTGTTGCATCTCTTTTCGGTGTTGTAATTTGTAGACGACCCTAAGCACTCATCTTACAGCAGCAACAACAACAGCAGAGAGCAGAAGCCAGCAGGCAAGTGTTATTTACATAAACTTCTGGTGTACTTACAAACTTTCCAATCCATCGTTTTATGAGAGCATAACCTATTTGTACTACTTGTAGACGTTTGGTATCATTTCGGCCATTATTAGTGGGGTAACTTACGAGATACAAACGTGGGTCCGTTAGCCCCTGCGCTAAGCTATTCAGCTGATAACGTTACTCTACGCTAACTCTCCCAATGTTAGACCCAGGTGAAAAAAGCTTCTGGGGGGGGTGTTTGGCTCGAGGTCATGGTGCAAAGGACCCTAGGGTGAATTACTCCGAACCATCACTTTAAGCCCCCAACGTCTCCTTCCAGGCAGCGCTGCCTAGCTGCCACTAGGATTAGGTTATGGTTATGGTTAGAGTTAAGGTTAGGGTTAGGTGCCTTGAAGTCAACAGTTGAAGCGCTGCCTGGAAGGAGATGTTGGGGGCTTAAAACACCATTGAGCAAAATTTGCAACCTACAAAAGAAAACGCCACATACAATATTAAATAAAGTGAACTGTTCACACAGCTGATAAATGGTTAAACCTAGCTCTTACCAGTGTTTCCCAGTCTGTACTTCGTCCACAGCAATCCCACCGATCGGTCCCAAAACATCCCAGTTAGAGAGGAAATGCCGTAAACATATTCTTTGTAAATCTTTACAATCATTCCCCGAAAAAACCAAGCAGGCCTGTCTTGTTTCACGACCCAAATTTTCTTCTAAACTTGCCATTTCCAGCGTGTAGCTTGCTAACTCGAAGTTTGTTGTTGTTTCCCGAAGCGAGTTTGAGAACGGCAACACACAGAGGGCCTGATTTACTAACACTAGCGCAGTTTGCGCTGCGTCTGTTTATGCGAGTTCGGTAATAGCGCATGCTATGCTTCCACATTTTGCGTAGTATTTATCAACCCTGACACCCATCAGGCAATCAGCGTCTTTCTCCGCCCACTATACCGTAAAGTGCGCTGTAGCAAAGCGGTATGCTATGATACGCCTGAGTGCAGACTGTGATATTCCCACTGCTGATGCTATGACTGTTTGAAATGATCCTGATGCCAATATTTGTAATGTAGCGAGGAGTTTAACAACTGCTGGAATGGGATGTGAACGCTGAGTGGGAGATTTCTTCCTTTAATATTAACTAACTCTAATATTGCATGGCTGCTTGATCTGTAACGCTAAATGATGTTGTGTTCACTGACAAAGTGTGATTCTTGTGTTAAAAATATTTTATATGTCTTCGTCTTGCTCAAATTACTGTTGCCATTTCACCAGCGGCATATAAAGGTCTACGAGGAAACTCGATTGCGGCTGGTTTAGACCTGCTTTAAAGAGGCAGAGAATTTCCCCCACAGAATAGAGGCGCGCTCTTACTGACAGTCTTTGTAAATACCACGGAATATATAATTAGGCGCACTTTGCGCTTATCCTCCCACCTTTTCGGGTGGAACTCCCACTTTCCCCACGACCCTCCCACAAACGCATATTGACAGCGCAACTTGTCTCTTCTTGCTCATGTGGCAGACAATCTGCGATTTTACCTAAGTGCGCCCTGTTTGTAAATAGCCCGCATCGGTTACGTCCGTCTTTGCGACCAATTAGCGCCTGGAAACAGGTGCAAACGGCTTGATAAATCTAGCCCAGAGAGTGGTAGGTGATGTCAGGCTTTATCCTGGAAATGTACTTCCGTTGATCCAGACTACAGAGAAAGTCGGGGGAAGGTCTCAGCTTTTAAGTTATGTAAATTGCTTCACATAGTACCTTTAATGTAAATGTTTAACCTCCTAACAAGGTTTAGCAGATTACACCCTCAAATATGTTTGTTCAACATTAACATACATTCTACATAGATTCATACAAACAAACATAACGTGAAGGTTCTCATTTCATCCTTCAGGAGTAGTATTAGTCGTACTTCTCATTGCAGAGCTGTAAGCAGCAGAGTCCAGAATGTGTGGTGTGTGTCTTGGGACTTGGGATGTATGTGGCATTTGAACCAGGTCCATTATGGAAGTCCACCCCCGCTGCTTACTCTCCACTGCCCACCTGTTAGAGTAGGTACCGGATACACACTCAAGAGGCTCTAGGGACTACTGCCATGCAATCAGCAATTGCACACATACACACTCTTACAAACAGAAACCACATTCGTACCGGTGGCCCATTACATCAGTAATGGCCCACTGACGGACACTCAGCAGCCCACTACCACGTGGTGATGATCGGCCAGTTCTCCCACTCTACACCGGGGGAGACATATTTCACACAGGAAAATATTAGAAGAGGGAGGGAAGTCAAATTTAATCTAACACCATCATGCCCAGTTCACGCTTTAGTCAACAAATTGGAACTATATGGAGGACAGCGGCAGTCTTATCAGAGTGATGATCTCAGTGAGAGTATAAAGAGTTTTCATTACTGTGATTTTGTTTTCCTTCCCTTCTTCAGGGAAAATAGCCCACCCTGAAGTTCAACTGAACGGAATGATGCCTGATCTGTGGCCCAAACATACGTCTCTCATTGGAGGCATCTCCTAAGCTTGTCAGGATCTGTCAATGGAAAAACAAAATTAAAATAGCAATTAATTTCCACAGAGATGCAATCACAGGAGACGTGGTAATTGCAAGCTGCTCTGATATGTTTGCTGAGAGAGGCATTGTATTAGATTGGTTTTCTTCTTTTTTTTTTATCATTATTTTGTCCTTGCTCGGAGGCATTCCATGAGCTGCAGCCTTGTGCTGTAAGCTCACACATCAGACTTGTGGCAACAAATCATGGACTCAGATGTCATCAGTATGGAAACATGGCGCCCTCAAAAATAGCAACAGAGAGAGAGAGAGAGAGAGAGAGAGAGAGAAAGTGAGAGAGAGAAAGTGCAGTACAGATGGTCCATCTTTCAACACATCAGTGCCACAATTGAGCTGTCAGAGAAGATGAATAATGATGATATAAAAAACAATTAAGTACTTTATGCCCACAGTACTAAGTAATTTACACTCCTGCTGCAACTGCAAGGTGAGCAAAATCCAAAATGCCAAACAAAATAGGAAGACTCGCACAGGGGTTTTTCTGTCATTACACGGCTTAGGTGCAGCGCCTAAAAGTGGATTTATGGTTGCCGTGGTGTTCTCGGCGCGAGGTGTGCGAGCTACAAAATGACGTCATCATGTCTTTCGTGTCCAGTGCGACGGCTCCGAAAGCTGTCGCAGCGCGTAGCCGTGCACCTCTGAATTTTTTGCAACTTGGCACCTCGCTGCGTGCTCCACATGTCCACATGGTGGGTTGGGATGACCGGCCGAACAGATTCGCCTGTACAAACATCTGTGTGATTCTTCATGTAGAGACCACAGAGACAGTTAAAGGGCCTTATGTAAATATGTGGTAAGAGAGAGCCAACACACTGGGGGGGAAAAGAAAAGGCATTTTGCTGGACGGTGTGGGAAAACACAAGATCGCTTTGTCAAAAGTTTGAAAAAAAAAACGGCGTCATAGAAATAGTGTTCATAACATCGAGAAATTTGGATTTGGACGTAAGCGGCAGTAACGTTAATAATGCAATATAAATGCAATGTTTGGCGGTACGTCTGTGTTTATCATGGAAGTGTTTACTACTGTTGCCAGGCAGCCTGCTTTCCTTTACTTCCGCTTTCTACTTCTTCTTCACTACTTCTTGCTTATTCGCAAATTATTGTGTTTGCACGCCCCCTGGCGTTTTGGAGAATACGGCAACAAACAAAACGTCTCTGTGCATGGTCGTAGCTTGCACGCAATCTATGGAGGCCCGCGCCATGGTGTCCTGCCTGAGTAGAAACAAAGCTTTAGCGGTTTTGCGCACCACCTGAGCGTATGAACGGAAAAACAATGTGGGGAGCATCTGGACGACGAGCCGACGCACGGGACGGGCGTCCTCTAGGGCCCTGTTTACACAAATACGCTCGCGGGTGAAAACAACTAAATACTTTTTCAGATGTGCCTTTCGTTTATGTGTGTGTGTGTGTGTGTGTGTGTGTGTGTGTGTGTGTGTGCTGCGCCGTGTGTATGTGTGTATGTCTGTGTGTGTGCATTGTTTGGAGCAATAACTCCACCTCCTCATCTGTCCAGACAAAATTGTCAGCTTTTGTTGTTCGCTTCACGCTACTAGGGAGAGAAGTAGAAGGAAGGTTCTACGCAGGACGCGCAGACTTGGTGCTGTTGTGTGGCAGTGCTTCACACTACCACCTCGCCGCCTGGTGTGCACACTACATCGAATTTCACACACTTTTGCATCACCACATGCACGCAGATCCCCCAAAACGCTCGTCTAATCGCGGAATAAAAACTGAGAACGCAACGCCACTTTTGCGTTCTCTCTTCAGATTGTTTCCGTCTAAACATAGCCTAGTTGTCTACTGCATACATGTGCATTTAGTGATCTCTCCCTCTCTGCAACCATAGACTGTATATAAAGACTGCAACAGTTTCAACTGACAACCACTGAACTTTATGCAAATAATTGTCTGATGACGTCACTAATATGTACGGATATATATCACCTAAGCGGTCTAAACAACCAGGGAAAAACCTGTTCCCAGTTTGTTTTACAGCCTATCTGACATGTACGCACACAACCACCAACATGGATGCTTACCACTTCTTACACACACACACACACACACACACACACACACACACACACACACACACACACACACACACACACACACACAGGGTAGAAAATGAGTGAGAAAAAAAGCAAAACGGAGAGAAAATTAGCAAAAGTCCTCTTACAATGCAAAACACTTGCATTAGATAGGTGATGTGTTTTAATAAGATGCTTATCAGAATGTGGATCTCAGGAAATTGCTGGCTATTTATTTTACTAGGGCTGCTCACTTTGCCTCAGCTCTTGATAAAGCATTTTGTTTTAATTAGACACATTTCCACACTCCTCCAGGGATGACCTCTTATTATGGTGAAGTGGGCCTGCTTAGCAGAGCAGGCAGCCAGGAACGAGCTCCACCGTGCATCTCAATCATTTCTCATCCATGCTCATCTCGGGGGCCCGGGACCAAATCAAAGGAGTCGCTATTAAGCAGAACCAAATTGTTTAACACAGTAATCTTCCGCATATTTTTCATTCCTTCCCCATTTGCAATTGGAAATGAGACATGGTGAAAAATATGATGCATTGTTTTGCATACTAACAAGGAACCTTGGATATCCTTATCCTTCACGGTTATAGAGATAGATAGTTCCGCAACAATGAGAAACACATTTTCTGACTCATGAGTGTTACAGAGAAAATAAGACAATCGCTTTATCCGTTGTATCTGTAAAGGAGAGGAAGAAAATCCCAACAACTGGCTGCGTTGGGCGGGATTACTGTTCTACCTTAGCTCCCTTTTTGATAGTGGTTATTTACAGTCCCGGGGAGCAGGCTTGCATAAGTGAAACATGATTTTAGGGCTTATGAGCCCTGTAAAACAGAGAGGGAACAACATATTCAGTCAGCATGCAGCATCTGCTACTTCCTGCATCGCATCAATATAAAAACAGTTGACTTGTACTGAGCTACCAGATGTATGTGGGGGAGGGAAAAACACTGCCAGATATACCAACTAAATATTGTCGGATTTCAGCCAATCTGACATTTGCTTCTGAACGTGAGACAGAAATCATTGGGCTCTTTGACAGAGAGTGTTCATGCTCTCCTCATGTGTCACTTCATTTCATTTTGGTTACTTCCAACGAAGAGAGGAGAAGAGGAAAAAAAAAAAAAAAAAGGTAGAGAGAGGACAAAGCAATTATATCCACCATTACATGCCATCACGCCTGATCTCCGAGGTATGGGGGCGGGAGGGGTGGCGGGGGGGGTGGCATGAGGTAGAGGGTGAGACTGATGAGAGCTTACCAGCAGCTTGAGACCTGCTCTGCTCCAGACAGGGATTTAGGTATTCTTCCTGTCTGTCTGTCCATAAGGTAGCATACAATCACAATGATACCTTAATCCAGCCTGGCCTTTTACATGGGGCCCCAGCCAGTGGCTCGTCCAAATGTAAATGGGGGACTGAAGATGTCAATAGGGAAATGCCAGCATCACAATCTGACATAGTCATTAACTCCATCATTTTTGTTCTTAGTGCAAAGGGCAGAAAAAAAAAAAAAAAAGACATAGACGCAGGGAATATGTGAGATAAATTCATAAAGACTTACTAAATTTACATGCGAAAACCATAGACTGTAAAAAAGAATGGACAAAGCTTCCAGGTCTGAAAAGTGAAGCCAATGCAGAAGTGCCTTAAACCTGCATTCTATCTAATTTCCAGCAGGGGGCGCTCCATCGGTTGCAAAAAGAAGTCAGTTTCTATAGAAGTCTATGGGTCTATGACCAAACTTCTTACTTGGTTTATTACCTCTATAAACATTTTCATAATGGGTTTATGGTCTCAGTTGTTACTTTCAAGTCTGGGATGCTTTAGGGGCGTGGCTACACACCAACCTGTCAATCATAACAGAGGCTTAGTAATGCTAACCATGGCACTGTGTACATTAAACTAGACCTGAACTTGTTTTTGGGTGTTGTCTATGTTTTTGTCTTAAACTTTGACCCTCTCACTGTGTTTTCACTTCAAAGTTGATTGGAACATTTAGTGGCCTAAAAAGGTCTTGTTCAGTGTTATGCCAACCAAGGTAGCTAGCTAGCATTAGCTGGTAACTTAAAGGGACAATGTGCAGATTTTCTGTACTAGTGGAGTAAATCTCCACTGGATGACTCGCTTCAGAAGGGTTGTAAATCTCCAACTTTGTCCCTTTAGCATTTAGCTTAGCACAGTGCCATTGCAACCATAAACAACACTGGCTTGGCCACGTCATCCTCCCCAGCTCCACTCTCTCGTCAAAAATCGTCACATCAGGTTGCCAATGGGAGATGTCACAGATGCTCTGTCCACTAATTTTACCGCCAATGGCAAAAACCATAGACTATTAATATTAATGGAGAATGCATCCGTTTCGGCAAAGTGCTGCAAATGCGGAAGTGCCTTAAACCTGCATTCTATCTGAATTCCAGCAGGGGGCGACAAGTGCGGTTGCAAAATGAGGTTGGTTTCTGTAGAAGTCTATGAGAAAGTGATTTATTACCTCAGTAAACATTTCCATAATGGGTTTATGGTCTCAAATGCTAGTTTTAAGTCTTCTGCAACACAGAATGTTGTTCATTTTTGGAATTATGGTCTCGTTGATTTTTTAAATCGGCAATAAAGCAGGGGGTGTTTTAAGGCGTGGCTATGATGTGATTGCCAGTTAAAGTGTGTAACGTAATGTAGAGTGTGTGTAACGTAATGTAGAGTGTAAGGTCTCCTCCCTCATTCCTCCCTCTCATCTAAAATCGTCACATCCGCAACCAGGATGGCTGCGCCTGTAACGGCAAACTCGACGATGGCTAGCAATCTCCACAAACCAATGGGTGACGTCACACATGCGCTGCCCGTTAATATACAGTCTATGGCAAAAAGACATACACTCTCAAAAAGCCTGCACACGTGAACATGCTCTTATGTGTCCATATAGCACACAATCAGATACAGACACAGAGACAAAACAAATCTGTATTATGCTAATCATTTTCTCCAGATGTTCCATATATGGTCCATATTCGTCATCAGTAATTCCATGAGATATTTGTTTTTTCACAGCTGGAGTTTTACAGTGTGAATTGAAGGTACTGTGTCAACTTCCTGTCAGCAGAGCGGGAAGCCATTTAGCAGCATCTACTACAGTATCTGGATACTTACACCAGGTCCTTCAATTATTCGTCGCTTTGCCAAAAGATTAAAATTCAAATTAGAATAATTCAAAGTTTCATTTCTTAATCATGAATTATTCACCAATGAAATAGCTCTGAAGCGCCACCAAATGTATCTTAGGAGGAGTGCTGGGTTATTATTATCTACAAAAATGATATTAAAAATGTAGGTTTTGCCTGAGGACTCCCTTTAAAATTCCTCATCTGTTCTCCCTAAGACATTCCTGAGGACAAATCGCCTTTGCGTCAACTTTCACAGAATGCATGCAAAGCGAGGGTGACTGTAACTATAAATGCAATGAAATGTGCTTCAATTTCAGATATGCGATGAGTAAATACACGCTGATGAATTGAGAATGAATTGATTCTGTGAATACAGAGAAACCCAGTTTCAAACCTTTTTCAAGCGATGCTTTCAAACTATAATAAACAAGAATGGAAATGACTTTCTGGAATGGAGGTTGCTCTGAAAGAAAATACAAAATCTCCATATTTGGATTTGGGATATTACACTCCCTTACCCTTCCTTATTCTCTGAGGGGAAAAATGTTGACCAATGTTCTCTGGTTGTGCAAGACAGAAGATTTGCATCCCCTAATCTCTCTTTAACCTATCCGCCTCAAGCAGCATTTAAACACCACAGGCTTACATGACAATAAGACACACACTGTCTATTGCAGACCTAGTTTAAATAATTGATGGTATTTACTGTTCTGCTGATAATGCCCATTCAATACCCTGTCTTTACGGTCTCATAACCGACCATCTATTACTGCTAATGCAATTACTCTTAGTGTCAATTTTAAAGCAGCACATGTATGTGTGCATTGTTTTCTTCATAATTAAACAATGACTTATCTCACTTTCTTATACCTATTCTGTCACAGAGCCACACATGTATTTTCACATACATACTCTACATCTGTCATTGTCCATTGAGTAGGGATGGGACAAAATATCGATATGCAATGTATTGTTGTCCTCCTTTGCGCGATGTGATAATCGATACGCCGGCGCCAAATATTGATATTTTAATAAATAAAATAAAGCGCTCTAAATAGATTTCCCTGCTCCCAGCGTCACTACTTCATGGCTCCTCGAGGTGGCGCTCAACACTTGAATGAGGGAAACTTGGACATAAGTAAACTAGCCTAGGATGAGGTTTTCAACGGGATGGCGGACAGCAGTTTAAATATTAATTTTTGGGCATTTTCAGCTTTTATTTTTGACAGGACAGCTGAAGACATGAAAGGGGCGAGAGTTTCATTCCCCCTGAATGACATGCAGCAAAGGGCCGCAGGTCGGAGTCGAACCTGGGCCTGGGGCCTCATTTATAAAAGTATGGACGAAACATAGGATGGGAGTACGCACAGAAATATTCAGATTCATAAAACCGTGCGCCCGCACGTCCTATGCCGGTTTCCCTTTAATAAATCACAATCGACTCTAAATGTCACGCCCATAATTGCCCTTAAATAGTCAGTGAAACGCCCCAAGTTAATATTCATCCATACCTACATCATGCGCAGAGAGGAAAACAAAGCAAAGGACTTTCACTCGATGTGAAGTTGTAGTTCTTGTTAAAGAGGTGGAAAAGAGGATAACCTGTATGGAGGGCACAGTGTGGGCATTACTAATGCCAAAAAGCTGTAGAGTGACAACATGTTGCAGATGCAGTTAATGCCACAGCCTCAGAGGTCGGACAGTGGCCCAAATTAAAAAGAAATGGTCCGATATTACGGTTAATGCAAACACAGAGAAAGCGTTTCTGCCACAGGACGCCGGAGCTGACCCCTCTTGAAGTGGGACAGGTGTCGGCACGGCGTGGTTTCTCCGAGTGCCCCTCTGTAACGCTGGGCCCAAAACAGCACAGAGATCCAACAGGACAGCTCGAGGCAGTCGGAACCGGCTCTGAGGCCACTCGTCCTCGTTTTGCCAGCAAGTCTTCTTGCTGTAGGTCTCAATTTGCCACATCTCCCAACAGTGCAAAGCCAGCCATTGTGCGTCATTACGCATGGCATATGTCTTGTTATACCCATCAGTTTGATTGTATCTAAAAAGCTAAAGGTGTCGGAATGAATCTAATTATAAATGACCTCTGCGTTCTGCGCGAGGAGCATGTAATTAGTAAAACGTTCTATTGCACCTTTCACAATGGTTAAAACAATAAATAATAAAAACAAACATTTAAAATATAAATAAAACGATCTAAAGCCATAAAAAATAAACACTATAAAACACTGATACAGTATATGATGACCATATTAAAACGATGTGCTCCGCCAGACGGAGTCATTGAAAACAGCATCAGTGTAAACATTATTATTATTATTATTACATTATTATATTATTATTATCTATTATTCATGAGAATAATTTCCATAACATGCAATATTATTCCATCACGAGTTTTTTTTCCCGCAAATATATCTTCATTTGAATTTACGATAGTATCTTGTTTTATTTTGTCTGTTCTTCGCCGCAGATCGATCAAACAGGTGTTTGTGTAGGATATGAATTTTAAGAATGGCTTTGTGAATTCTTCATATCATCAGTGAGAGGCAACATTTTGATTTGTTTAACACAATGGTCTCAGTTTTACGCGTTTCATCCATCTGCCATCGGTGTCGCCGTTTCTCATTTCACCCGTTTCTGTGCGTACGCCTGGGTCAGAGTGTCCGTGGAGGACCGCACATTTTCCCGTCAAGTTTGCTTTTTCTAAATCCCAATTCTTGCGTAGAGAGTGCCATATGTCTTCTTTTGTGCGTACGCCACGTTTATAAACCTCTATACATGGGCGCCCACTCGACCAACTGAGCTATCCGGGCGCCCGGCGGACAGCAGTTTGATGAAAATAACAGATGGCCCAGGCACGTTTAAGTCCAAAGTCTGGACCCAAAGTTGCTCTATCGTTTTGAACTTGCAGCGAGTAAATAGAGAAAACCTGCACTTAACCTTTTCACAAGCATTTTGTATTCATAGTTAGACCGATATCGTTATGTATCATTATAGAGGTCGACCGATAGTGGATTTTACAGATACCGATAGCTAGGTTGGGCCCTATTTGCCGATAACCGATTAATCGACCGATAGTATTTAGAATTGATACTGGACAAAACAGTTGACAAAACACAATTTTTTTTCAAAAAAAGTCCAGACACTTTTGCCAATAATCAAAATATTAAGGTCATATTTATTGATATTACACCCACAGCAATGCTACACAAGCATGTGTGTTGTCTAAAACAGTTCTCCTACATATTTGGAGTCATCCAGTTCAAAAATAAACATAATGAGCATTATAATTCATATAAAAGGACAAACTATTTACATTTCTTCAAAAAAGGCCCAAATGTACTGATTGTTTTCCTTCATACCCTCATGCATCTCTATTAGACTCTATTCTTAAGTTAGTAAAAGATCCCAAACAAGTCATCGGTAGAATTTATAATCTCCTGACTCAGCATTGCCTGACAGATTTAGATTACTTAAAGAATGAATGGGAGAAAGATTTGAACGAACAAATTTCAGAGACAACTTGGCAGAAAATTATTAAACGGATCTATTCATCATCTATCTGTCAACGTCATGTGGTTGTACAATTCAAGGTGGTACACCGACTCCATTGGTCGAAGGTTAGGTTATCTAAATTCAGACCAGAACTAGATCCTATTTGTGATAGATGTAGGCAAGCTCCTGCAAGCCTTTTACATATGTTCTGGACATGCCCAAGTTTGTATAACTTTTGGAAATTGATTTTTGACACATTTTCAGAAACGATAGGACTGCCAATAGAACCATCTCCTTTTCTTGCTTTATTTGGTGTTACAGCACAGAACTTGCACCTGAGCAGCTATAATTGTAAAATGTTGGCCTTTTGCACACTTCTTGCCAGGAGATTAATATTGTTTAAATGGAAAGACTCTCTTCCTCCCACTTTTTCTCATTGGATTAAGGAGATTATGCAGTATCTTAAACTAGAGAAAATAAGATACTCTCTTCAAGGGTCTGTCCAGAGATTCTATGCAATCTGGCAACCCTTCTTGACATTTGTTGAAAAAATCAAGTAGAGAATACAGCCCCAAAATTACTTTTGTATGTTTGTGTATGTATGTATATTTATGTATCCTTTTCTAATAATTTCTACATTTTTTTTTTTTTTTTTTAACTGTATATATCCAATAATTTTTGTCTGATGGGTGGAGGGATGGGTTGTGTTGGGGTTTTGTTGTATACTGTACTGTTTGAGTTCTCCTTTGTTTTTTTTGGTATGTTGTAAAATCTTGAATAAACAGACCTTGTTAAAAAAAAAAAAAAAAAGGCCCAAATGTATGCCAAATCTCAAAACAGTGACGCCATTCTTCTCTGTAGAACGGGCCTTTTTTGAAGAACTGTAAATAGTTTGTCCTTTATATGAATTATAATTCTCATTCACTGGATAGACCTACAACCAATCAGAGCAACGGAACTCAACGCAACTGTCAACAGAACCAAAGAATTTCTAATATAGGAAGAAGTTCCACTCCTTCGTTACTTCCGGCTTCTGAACTGGTTGCAGTTCCAGCAGAGTTCCATATAGGGGGCGCTCACAGGCCAGTGCAGAATAAATGGGACTCTATGGAGCTATACCCCTCAAAATCTTTTCTCAGGATATAATTTTTTGTCTAGTAATTTGAATGCTGCATTCGAAAGGGGAGGCAAAGAAAATACACACTGCTGGATGATTTCTTTAAAGTCGTTTTTTTGTTCTAAAAAGCCTTTTAAAATGTCAATGACGACATACACATATACGGCCAGAGATACTGCTTTACGGCAAGCTTGGAGTCGCTTCCTTTGTTCTCTCGAGGCATCGACAACACAGCTAACAGGTTCGGCTCTCCCTGTTAATACACATGCTAGCAAGAGGTTTGCTGATGTTTTAAAGACCACGCTGAAATATTTACTCTGACATTCAGGCTCTGCTTCGGATATGGAGTTATATTCCTATCTTTAATCAAGAGCGCATTCTTTCAATTTGAGAGCATTTCTCACTGATATTACGTTCAGATTTTGTAATAATTTCCCTCAAAACCTTGCTCTCACACTCAAATAGTCACTGCTCGCGCTTGGATTTGCTCTGCTTGTGCTCAAAGTTTGTGCTCGCGCTTGGATTTTCTCTGCTTGTGCTCAAAGTTTGTGCTCGCGCTTGGATTTGCTCTGCTTGCACTCAAACTTTCCTGCTTGACTCAGATATGTTGTTGTTTGGACAGATTTCCTGCTCTCAGCTTTGAACCTTCTCCTCGCACTCAGGCTGATTCTGCTCACTTGCAAAGTTTCTGTCTCGGATTTCTCCTGCGGCGCTTTGGATTTTTGTGTGTTATAACCCTATCAAAAGTCAACAACCAATAGAATGCCAGCTGTAGTGTTGACCAATGAAATGATCCCAACCCTGTTGAGGGTGCGTTCACTTTACTTTAGAACGTCTGTTGAGGGCGGCTGCTCTGTAACCTGACTGTAACCAAGTTTATATATCCCGCGCCCGTTTATAGCTTTATTATAAGTATATGTCAACAATGTGCACAGAATGGTCGACGACTTTCACCTGCACCGGTCAGGAAACGGGAGAAAGCTTTGAAGTGGACGTATGAAGTTATGTCCACAACTACGAGGGTGAGTAACATAACTTAAGCACCTAGCTAGCTAGCTAGCATATGGCGCTGCATATAGCCTAGCTTGATGTCCAGAAACAAATATATGTTCTTTATTGTATAGCTAGCTAGATTGAACGACATATGACGGACAGTGTGTGTATATGTGATGACCCTACTTTGTATTTTTTCCTCGTTTGGTTAACCATTGTTCCTGGGATTTGGCTAATTTCATGTTAGAGCCAGTAGTAAAACATAAACTGTAATATAACTGAAAGAACACAAGAAACTGGATTGTTTGTGTCAGTTTTTGCATCACTGTTGTTTGTTGTTCATCAGAATTTAGTCTTCATTCCTTCATATAACATTAGTTTGAAAATAGATTCATAGCAATCTGTATAAAACGTAATGTTAAGTTCAATTTTATCACTATAATAAAAACAGATCTAGAAATGATATGGTTTCTTATTTGCTCCTTAAATAGCAGTTATTTGTTTAATTGATACAAAGCAAACTGAACTGAAAAAACAAGTATTTTGTTTTACTTTCTTTTCATCCAGGTGGGGCTGAGGGGTTTGACCCCTGTTGATCTGTGTGTCATATCACCAACCCATGATAGCTAGAATTCACCCTGCTACTCCAGATCTACCTACTGTACGGCTGGCTACAGACTACAACCATCTGCTCCAGATCTACCTACTGTATGACTGGCTACAGACTACAACCATCTGCAAGTTTTGTTTGTAGTGAACATCATCAACAGCTGCACTTAAAGTCTCTTGGGTTCATATGGGACTTGGTTGTTCTCCATACTGCATCAAACACTATTATTTTTTTGTGTTATATTAGTACAGACAACAGTAAGTATCATTACTTAATCACAGTATATATTATTCTGGTGTACACTGTTGACTTGACTCCATGCTATTGACTATACTTTAGCTTGCCACCTCAAAACTTTACCTTAATTGCTCTTGTATAGTTAATTTATCTTCTACTAGTTGTACATACCTCCTATTTAATTGAATTATTCTTAATTTGTGGTGCCATACCTGAATCATCCCTCTTGTGAACACTAGGCCTATCTTATCTTTATTCATAACCCTGCTCACAAACTCACCTGAACCTGGGTCATCTGTTTGCCAATATCAATGTTCCTGCTACAGTAAATCCTATAGGCACATTGTACTGCTTCACCGTAGTATGAACCATATACTTTTAAGGTTTTGTGTCAAATATTGTGCAATTTGTTATGAATTACTCATTGTTTTGACAAGGTAAATTAAAGCTATTTACCAAGTGTCAGCTCTGGTAAATTTAATTGTACTTTTTTTTTTTATAAATGTTATGGAACATGAAAAACAATTTGCCTTGATCAGGGTTTTAATTTGTTGCAAATGTGAACATGGTTTTAATAATCTGTATCTTATTGCTCTGAAAAACTACAATGATTTAAGAAATAGCAGTGATACTTATCAACATTTATTGAATTGATTGAATATATGGACAGACATTACAGGCACCTATTCATGTCAACAGAGAAAACAATAATTTGTTCTCTCTTTTATCACTTTGATTATACGCTGATGGTGCAGAAAAGGGTGAAGTCCTTGTAGATCTCTGGCACTTTGAGGACAGACCGATCCAGGAACTCTCCACTGTTGTCTTTGTATAGTATGCTCCTATTAAAGACAGATTCATAGACATCAACACGTAATATATTAGGTGTACATAGCTTGCTTTAACATCATTACTATCTTACCTTACCTTCTCTGATTTGGTTTTGTGGACATACAGTAATTTTCCTCTCCCAGGCCTGGTTGTGCACCCTGTGAATTTAAGCAAGAAACATAAGTGTATGTAACATGATTTTACTATTATATTATTATTATTTTTACAATTGCATTATTATCAGACTTGCCAACCTTCTTGGTTTGTGCTACTGCTGCCGGTCCTCTGCACACAGGTGAGTGATGTGCTGACTGGCACAGGTCCATGCACATAGTGCAGCTGTGATGCAGCTCAACGGGTACTTAAGTCACACCTGGAAGAAGAGAAACAAACCAACAAAATACTTGTTCTTTCTGCTCAGTTTGCTTTGTATTAATTAAAAAAATTACATTTAAGTTGCAAATAAAGCATATCATCTCTAGATCTGTTTTATTAGTGGTGAAATTGTACTTAACAGACTGGGTCCGTGTACTTTTTCGTTCATTTGATTTTCATTTCATAAACAGGTATTAAAAACAAATGGTTATTTGATTTTCGTTTTACTAAACATGGGGATCAGACCTCCGGTGCTGGGTCTAATATTCTAATTATTAGCTTGCATCTGCGCTAGCAGCTAGCTACCAGCCCTGTGAGCTTGGTCCCCCGCGGTTCGCTCCCCGGTGCTGACTGACTCTGGTCCGTTGCTGCAGTTACGTGCTCCGCCTAGCTGACCTGGGAATCTACCGCTCGTGATTTCTTCATATTTTATTTACTTTGCAGTGATATGCTATGCACTGATGTCAGGCAGGCTTGCTGCTGCTTTTAGTCTGAGCCTGTGAGATAACTAAACTTCCTTTGAATATAACGTGCATATAAATAGACGGAATAAATAAAAGTCCCCGGAAATAAATATAAGTAAAACATATGTATTTAGGCTATTGAACTATAATGACTAATGCCTATATATGTATTGCCTCATTTATGTATTTCATGTTCCATTTCATAGCCATATTTATTATGTAAAGGGGAGCAAAAATGGACGATCAGTCGCTCAGGAAGTTATAGACTACAGTTTCCCTCAACAGCAGCCGGGACATTCTAACGCTTAACGCGGAAAAAGCTTAACGTGGTAACTTAATGTACCTAAACAATGATCAATCAGATATCAATCAGTTATCAGTCACATAACGTCCATAATAATTGGACTTTGGGTTAGGATTTTTTGACAGTTTTCAGTGGTTATGAGGAGCAATATTAGAGAGAAATTTGGTAATCATTGATCATTGTTTAGGTACATTAAACCACCTCTATTTGTTTCTGGACATCAAGCTAGGCCATATGCTAGCTAGCTAGCTAGGTGCTTAAGTTATGTTACTCACCCTCGTAGTTGTGGACATAACTTCATACCTCCCACTTCAAAGCTTTCTCCGTTTCCTGACGGGTGCAGGTGAAAAAGCGTTCGTCGACCATTCTGTTCACATTGTTGACATATACTTATAATAAAGCTATAAACGGCGGGGCGGGATATAAACTTGGTTACAGTCAGGTTACAGAGCGCAGCCGCCCTCAACAGACGTTCTAAAGTAAAGTGAACGCACCCTCAACAGGGTTGAGATCATTTCATTGGTCAACACTACAGCTGGCATTCTATTGGTTGTTGACTTTTGATAGGGTTATAACACACAAAAAATCCAAGCGCGCAGGAGAAATCCGAGAGCAGAAACTTTGCAAGTGAGCAGAATCAGCCTGAGTGCGAGGAGAAGGTTCAAAGCTGAGAGCAGGAAATCTGTCCAAACAACAACATATCTGAGTCCAAGCAGAAAGTTTGAGTGCAAGCAGAGCAAATCCAAGCGCGAGCACAAACTTTGAGCACAAGCAGAGAAAATCCAAGCGCGAGCACAAACTTTGAGCACAAGCAGAGCAAATCCAAGCGCGAGCAGTGACTATTTGAGTGTGAGAGCAAGGTTTTGAGGGAAATTATTACAAAATCTGAACGTAATATCAGTGAGAAATGCTCTCAAATTGAAAGAATGCGCTCTTGATTAAAGATAGGAATATAACTCCATATTCGGATGCCATCAAGCGGGATCTCCGAGCGTAATCAGACCTTCACTGACCAATCAGCATTCATTAGCAGAATGCTAGCGTGTTATGGGCAACAACAACTCCCCCTGTAAGAACTCAAAAGGACATAAGTACTCGTTCATTCAACTTTCGACCTATAATCCATGTTGAACTTGCAAAAACTACAATCAAATCTGAGGTTTCTCAACGACAATCAGGTGAAAGAGACACATTTAGCCGTCTAGCTCCATAGAGTCCCATTCATTTTGCACTGGACCGCGAATAACCCCCAGTGGAACTCTGATGGAACTGCAACCAAATTCGGTACAATGGGGCTGAATAGGGAGTGGAACGGCTTTCCGTAGCCCGGCTTTGACAGAACTCAACACCGTGTATCGTCTCCATAGCAACCACTCTTTGCACAATGCATTCGTTCTAACTTCCGACTTTTAGACTTTTTTGAAGCTGGATATATCATTTGTTGCGTGTAAATATAAACGTGGATAACGTTAGTGATAGTGACATGCTTGATACTGTCGCATTTCTAGAGATGAATTGGCGAAAACACGTTTTATTTCAATGAGACACGCCACGGCTTTGTTCTAGCGCCGCTGGGCGCTCCCTCTCTTCACTCACTCTCTATCTCGCTCCACCATATAACGCTCTCTCTCTCCAGTCTCTCTCTATCTCGCTCCACCATATAACGCTACGTGCTTTCGGGCAGTTGTTGATGCTCCTCCGCTGAGGATTTTAAAATGAATGCGCTGTCGATTCTACACATCTCAATTCTCCGGCGGCAGCCACTAGACGGATCGTGGACGATTTGGGTCGGACTTGCATTTATTTTTTTTCAGTGTTTAACCGCTTGAGGTAAATTAGCCTACTACTAATGTTTAGCGTCATCTCAGCCACGAACGCAAACAAACTGCTGTTCTTTCTCTACTAATGCAGCATCTATTCAACAAATTAATAACTTTATAATGATATGACAAATTGTACTGTATACATACCTTTTTGCTGTCGATGCTTTAAACGCGCATCTGATGTCAGCCTTCTCTGCACAGCATGTGCTCTCCGTGCAGCGCGCAGTAACACGTGTCGAAAATAAACAACACGAGGCATCAGTGATAGTTTTTATTTCGCCTCTAGAGGCCGCTATTGTAATGCATGATGCCAGCAGACCCTTCTCAGCTCTCGTGTACTGTGTAATGAATGACAGCGCGCGCTTCTCAGCCGCTCCAGCAACGGACGCAACCAGGAAAAACTATCGGTATGGATTTTTGCCGATAACGATAGTTCCACCAATCAACTATCGGTGCCGATTAATCGGCAAAACCGATGAATCGGTCGACCTCTATATCATTATAGGATTTTCTAGCAATATATTGATTATCGCAGAGCTGCTGTATCTTGATATTATCGGTATCATGAGCCATGTATCGTGTATTGTATCGTTTCGTTAGGTACCTTGTGTTTCCCACCCCTACCATTGAGTGGGAAAATATAGATTACAAGTCGGTCATCTTCCTGGAAAAAGAGAATCAGAATCAGCTTTATTGGCCAAGTATGTCTACACACACAAGGAATTTTGACTCCAGTTTTAAGTTGCTCCAAACACAGTTCCAAGAACAATTTCCAGGAAGATAAATGGATATAGACATGCAGCCAAAAACAAGAACAACAACATCCATACCTGGCTGACGTCTCTAAAGCCTCACCTCAAATAGCTTTGCTCAGTTGCAACAAAAAAATACAACAAAGAAGACTGCAGCATCAGATGTGCTGCAGTTGTGGACCTTGTCTGTCCCTGAACGTGACTCGTGTGCTCCCCCGCTCTCTCTCTCAGTGTCTCACAGGGCACCCTATGCTCGGTCATTGCTGCCTCTAGACACAGAGAACTAAACTCACATTATGTCTTTCTCGCTTTCCTTTTTCTCTCCCCCCTCTAAAGCATAGCCTTTGGTTTTCTCCTTTTTCTGTCTGTGTGTGTATGTGTGTGCACGTAGGTGTTTGAGACAGCAAGAGAGGACATCACGATTTCCTCCCCAAGGAAATATGACCAGCCAAACCCCCCCCAAAGATCCTAAGTAATGCTACTATTTCTGTGCAGCCTGCCCTGGCATGTGCCCTGTGCTGCACACCAAACATTTCCAAAGATAAATAAAGCACAGATCCTTGCTCCTGTTTTCAGGCTTTTTTTATTTCATTTTTTCCCCCTCTATGAGGCAAACATGTTGTTGCAAGATTTTTGTGGTCACAGGAAATGTCAAATAGAAAAAAAACTAAAGTAGCTGTCGTAGCCACTTCCTGGAGGGTGTGTGAGAATTGCAGAACAAGGCCTCTTTCTGTGCGACTTTAGTTAAAATTGGAACCAAATGTTATTGTTGTTAATGCTAAATGATAGTGTAAAAAATGTCTGGGTTGCATGGTGCTGGGTTTGTTTTTATTCCAGGGTGTATTTTCCATTCTCTATTTTGTTTCTCTCTTCTTGATTGTTTTTTTTTCTCTTTACACAAGGAGAAAAACAACCAATTTTCATTGCAAGATGATGACTTTGAAATGTCGCAATAATACAATAAAAAAATATGAAATATTTAAAAGATCTAATTTCACAAATTCCCATAAAGCTTTGGCAGACTTACAGTAACTCCATATATAAGACAATTGGTGCAACGCCTCACTGTCCCAGTGTCTCCAGTCTGTGCTGTGACACTTATTTATGACATGCATTCAAGCCATGTATGTTGTAATGATGAATCACCCACATTTAGGGGCCATGAGAGCTGGTGCACGACAATCACTCGTCAAGCAACCCCCCCCCTACCCTAGTCATGTGCCCACGTGAATGATGAACCCGGCTATGTTAAATCACAACTGGTTTCTGCTACTGCCATCTTGCACCTCTGTGCCCAGAAGGCTAATGAAAGTTCAATGAGTTCTGCAGCAAAAATGAAATATAATTCATACTTGTTTGAATGATGTGTACAAAAGGTATCACTGCAGTGCCCAGGAGGGTGGGCATTACACCCCCAGACATTCACGGTGATCGAAAACATAATTGTCTGTCTCTCTGGAAGCACCATTGCTTTTCTGCGTTATATGATTTTTTTGTTGATTCTTGTGGCTAATTACCAACTGCACTCTCAGTGGTAAATTACAATGTCATTAATTTAAACAAAAAAAAGGGGGTCGTTAGGGACAGCCAGTGTGTCTCTGCGTGACTTGTAACAGCTCTGGAAAATGGCAGTTAAATGTTTATGAAGCACGTCAACACAGGGGGTTGGATCTGCAGCAGCATATGAAACAAAGGCCAAGTTCAGTTGGATGGCAGCATAGTCCTACACATTCTCCACGGCCCAACACATTATTTAGCGCTATTAGCAGGAAACAGAGAGAATGGCCATTCAGTTGGCCTTTTAACTGCAGTGTAAATCCATGTGGTGAACCCGACCATCAAAGCATACTGTAATATCCCCCTGAACCATGGTCCATCTGAGGAACCGGTTATACAGTGGGAAGAACAAGTATTTGATACACTGCCGATTTTGCAGGTTTTCCTACTAACAAAGCATGTAGAGGTCTGTACATTTTATCATAGGTACACTTCAACTGTGAGTGACGGAATCTAAAACAAAAATCACATTGTATGATTTTTAAATAATAAATTTGCATTTTATTGCATGACATAAGTATTTGATCACCTACCAACCAGTAAGAATTCCAGCTCTCACAGACCTGTTAGTTTTTCTTTAAGAAGCCCTCCTGTTCTCCACTCATTACCTGTATTAACTGCACCTGTTTGACCTTGTTACCTGTATAAAAGACACCTGTCCACACACTCAATCAAACAAACACACTCCAACCTCTCCACAATAGCCAAGACCAGAGAGCTGTGTAAGGACATCAGGGATAAAATTATAGACCTGTACAAGGCCGGGATGGGCTACAGGACAATAGGCAAGCAGCTCGGTGAGAAGGCAACAACTATTGGCGCAATTATTAGAAAATGGAAGAAGTTCAAGATGACGGTCAATCTCCCTCAGTCTGGGGATTCGTGCAAGATCTCACCTCGTGGGGCATCAATGATCATGAGGAAGGTGAGGGATCAGCCCAGAACTACGCGACAGGACCTGGTCAAAGACCTGAAGAGAGCTGGGACCACAGTCTCAAAGAAAACCATTAGTAACACGCTACGCTGTCATGGATTAAAAATATCCTACTAGCCCCGGTCCCTCGCGCCTCAAGCGCTGTCCAGGCCCGCTGGATGATTCAGAGGAGGAATGGGAGAAGGTCATGTGGTTTGATGAGACAAAAATAGAGCTTTTTGGTCTAAACTCCACTTGCCGTGTTTGGAGGAAGAAGAAGAATGAGTACAACCCCAAGAACACCATCCCAACCGTGAAGCATGGAGGTGGAAACATCATTCTTTGGGGATGCTTTTTTGCTTCTGAAAGGGGAGGGCCGCGACCACCGTATTGAGGGGAGGGATGGGGGGCCGTGTATCGCGAGATCTTGGCCAACAACCTCCTTCCCTCAGTAAGAGCATTGAAGATGGGTCGTGGCTGGGTCTTCCAGCATGACAACGACGTGAAACACACAGCCAGGGCAACTAAGGAGTGGCTCCGTAAGAAGCATCTCAAGGTCCTGGAGTGGCCTAGCCAGTCTCCAGACCTGAACCCAATAGAAAATCTTTGGAGGGAGCTGAAAGTCCGTATTGCCCAGCGAAAGCCCCGAAACCTCAAGGATCTGGAGAAGGTCAGTATGGAGGAGTGGGCCAAAATCCCTGCTGCAGTGTGTGCAAATCTGGTCAAGAACTACAGGAAACATTTGATCTCTGTAATTGCAAACAGAAGTTTCTGTACCAAATATTAAGTTCTGCTTTTCTGATGTATCAAATACTTATGTCATGCAATAAAATGCAAATTAATTAATTAAAAATCATACAATGTGATTTTCTGGATTTTTGTTTTAGATTCCGTCACTCACAGTTGAAGAGTACCTATGATAAAAATGACAGACCTCTACATGCTTTGTAAGTGGGAAAACCTGCAAAATCGCCAGTGTATCAAATACTTGTTCTTCCACTGTATTTAATACTTCTTTGTGTAGAGCAGATGTACAGGCATGTTGGAATAGATCCCATACTTCAATATCATTTTTAACCAAATATTGGGGTCCCAGTGAGTAACCCACTAAGGGTTTCAAATCATAGCATCAGTTGGCAAAGGCTAGAAACCATCATCTGCTGTCCTGCACTTAGTCTATTTCCACGATGTTCCACTTCCGGGATTTCTCCGATGCTGCCGTAAATTCCGGGAACTATATTCTCAGACAGGCTTACTGCGTGCATATCACTCCGCCCCAGTACTATATTCTTCCGCCTGAGAATATAGTTCCCGGTTTGTTTACGGTTAGGAGATGGCTGTGTCTCATGTTACGTTGTTTTTTGTACACGCTGTGACTCTACAAATCACAACATGTAAATAGGAACATGTTGGTGTTATTTTGTCACTTATTCGGAGCAGTAGGATTACTAGAACCATTCACCTGCATGTTCTGTTATGGGCTGATGCCGCTGGAGCCGTCAGACAGCTTTACAGTACGCAAGGAGATGAGAAGGGTATGTATTGACTTGTCTAACTCTGGGGGTTACGGTGAATGAGCTAAATTCCCAATAAGTCGGCGTGTTCCTTTAAAGAAATGCCAATAAACCAGAGCACCTTTTTCTCCCATCCCAGAATGCTGTGTGGACTCGCCAGACACTCCTTCACAGCGCTGTGGAGGAAGGTCTGGCAATGCGAGACTATCCTGCACCTAACCCTTGATTATTATAAATCCCATGTCTTTTCAAACATTAAAACAGATCAGCATGTTTCCCAGTAGACTAACACACAGGGGGGATATCAAGCTTTCATGATATGGAAAGTAGAGAGTTTGTGTTTATTTTTGGTGGTGCTGGGGAATCATTCTACGTGTATATAAAAAAAAAAATAAAAAAAAATCATAGAATCTCTTATGCCCAGTTTGCAGGACGGCAGTGTTCGATTTCTCCTCAATTCTCTGCTGACAGACAGAATAAGCTGCCAGTCAGCCAGTCTATCCTGTCCACCTGCAAAAGTGTTGATTTGCCTGTAAGCTGCACAAGGCTGATTGATTCCTGAGTGAAAGCTTCAGGCACATGATTGACAACACATGATTACTGTTTACACATGACTGCCCAGACCGCAGGCCTCATCACATTATAACCATAGATAGGAAAGCAGCAAACGTTAAGATTACTGTACACCCCTCCTGACTGTGACACAATTGCAGTTTCCCAAGACGGTTATGCAGCTCGTGTGCATTTGCAAAGTGTCTAAGTGTGGTTTGTTCAGCTCCAATATGTATTAACTTTGAGATTTGCTACAGAAAAGTCATTTAATGTGAAATCCATAAGGCCATATTCCTAATGTAGCATGAAGCTAGCTTCCCTCTGAGAGTTATAGAGTTAATGGAGTTACGACCCAATGAGACATCACAGAAGAAGAAAAAAAAGGGAAATACACATTTCCTTTTGTTTGAAAAAAAGACTGCAGTTTGAGACCTACAGCTGTACAATGCAGTATGGGGATGGGCTTTCTGCAGTGTGTTAAAGGGTGCATAGCATCATGTGTGTTTGGTCCGGGATAAAAGACGGAGCAGAGTACATCTCTTGACAGTGAAGTAAATGATCCATTTCTAATGTCCCACTGCACCTCCTGCCCCCTGTGGAGTAGACAGAATTGGATCATAATTGAATCACTCGCAGCAATTATGATGGCATGCCCTTGGCTATACAGTAGGAGAGTGTCATGATAACACAGTGCATCACTTACTACCACAAACCCAAAACATGCAATAGCTCCAACACACAAGGAGAATCTCTTCATTTTCAACGTCTAACCTTTAAACCAAGACCAGTATGATTTAGAGATGACTGCTCTTTGCAAGAGCCTTTCATCCAGAATACATTTGACACCGGTAAGCAAACAGCTAATATTATCGTACCGAATGTTTAGAACAAACATGACTACTGTTAGCGATGCGACGACGCACATTGGGCTCAGGCTCGTACACGGGAGGGGAAGAGTACACACAGCGGGGCGAGGAGGCATTTCATTGGTTCTTTCCAAGCGGACTGCAAGGCAGTGATTGGTGGGAGTTTTTACAGGATCAGAATCAGAGTCCATAACTTATTTACTGTTGTCAGGGTGTAAAGACCATTTCAAACATGATATAAGAAGTGTATATTGGAAACAGTTACCAACCCTGCCTTTAAACTTTAAACGTCCTTAAATCGTTGTTTGTGGCTTTGATGTCCCAATAGCATAAAATACTGTACCTACGTATTCACTATGTGATTGCACATAATATAAAGACAGTAGCACAACCTGGAAAAGCTGGTCAGCCTCAGATGAATGCAGCCCCTTTTAACTCAAACTCCCCACCTCTACGTTCAACCCTACCCATCCGCCAAGCAGCTAGACATCCCCATCCAACTAGAGTTTTGAGGTTGCCAAGCAACAACCGCTCACAAGTGCTGTACACACGCCGCACGGCCGTGCCTGTTCTGCTTGTTCACACAGATGTGACCAGCTGGGAGAAGCAGAGGCCAGAGGCAAATACATTTCTAAGAGACGGGAAACACTGCGTGTGGCCCAGTCTTCCTACTGTATACTCTGGTGTTTTAGCAACTTTTGAGGATTCAGAAAGAGAGAGAGAGAGAGAGAGAGCGAGAGAGAGAGAGAGAGAGAGAGAGAGAGAGAAAGAGAAAACTTACTATTTGCAGTCATTTACTTCATTTTAGAAATATTTTTAATAGCTCATATGGCATGGAGGACTAAATCTGCTCTCACTGTGACTGAACATCTTATCTCAAAACACTTCCGGGAGACAAATACTTACAGGCAGTTGTAAAAAGGGACATGCAATTTATCGGAGCCTTTTATCTCAAATGAAGAAATCTTTCCCTCCAAATTAGCATAGGATTTTGGTTAAGAACAAACAGGCCGTGCATTAAGTACAGAACCTCTAAATTAGCATAATAGTGTGGGCAATTACGCTAAAAGTGTGGAGTGAGTCTTTTTCGAAGTAAGCTTGATCTTGTTTTAGGAGATTGAATTCTGCTAATTCAGTTAGAGCCCACTATCTTCAGCAGTGGCATTGACCCTGTGCTATGCCAAGCCACTCACTGGGGAGAAAGGGGGTGGGAGAGGGTGTCATGAAATTAGAACCGGAGGGTAAACACTCCATCCATTATATACATTTCTTGACATTCTGGGCCCCTTAGACTCTGACATATGCTACACACTCAATAGCAGTTTTTTAAATGATGGCCCAAATGACTTAAATGTAATGTAACTATTTTGTTTGAATGCATGCTTGGAACACCCAAAGCTTTGTTCAAAATGCATAAAATTTGGATGCCTAAGATTACTTAAATA
Organism: Perca fluviatilis; assembly: GCF_010015445.1. Lineage (NCBI taxonomy): Eukaryota > Metazoa > Chordata > Actinopteri > Perciformes > Percidae > Perca > Perca fluviatilis. The sequence goes on from NC_053116.1 coordinate 11,156,491, forward strand.
TATGACTCAATTATGCAGATGTCAAATTCTATTGAAGTTAAAGCGACATATTGGCCAATCAAATACAATCTAATGCCAGGAAATTACGGTTTGTAAGTGGTTGCAGCTCCGTGGGAGTGTACACGATGTGGGTGAGTAAAAAAAACACAGCGAGGTGTGAGATGACTTGAGGTGTATTTTTGTTTCTCGGAGCGTTTGGGGAGTACAAAATGTGCAGGGGTCCATGGGTGAGAGAGCCAGCTGACAGGTATATTTGTTTGGCTTGGCCCCTGGCTGTGACCCTGGCTCCCTCTTTGGTTTGTTCAGCGTGAAACCAAATCCCTTAATCAATCCGTTAAACTGCCCTCACCTTCTCCACCATTAAAGCAATTACACTTTGGGCCATCAGGTTTTCAAACCCGATAATAACGGTGGGTGTGCTGCACCCCGACTCTGTTGTTTCAGGGCCTGTGGAACCAATAACGAAGGATTTACACAAAGCATATAATACTCCTCCAGCCAGTCCCTGTATACTTTAGTATAAAAATCTGTTTCAGCATTGATTTTCTGCTGTTTACGAAAAAATAACTATATCCATTTATAGTAAAGGATCTTCTTGAATTTGATGGGATGATTGTAAATGGTTGAATGATTGTAGTAGAATACTTAGTCTTTCTTCCTGCGGTTGACTACCTTTTCCTTTTCCCCTGCAGTAAAATCCACAAGAGGAGCTTGTATTAGTCACAACTGAATCTGGTGTTGATATAGCAGACTTTTGCCACGTTGTTGAAAGTCCCCAGGTTGGTAGCAAAACACATCACAGACTCGCAGGGGGGAAATAGCAGAGTTGCTTTGGCATTGTAACGATCTAATGCAGATTTCCTCTTGAAATCAAAAATACAAGCAGGTTTGCATCTGAAAACAAAGAAACCAAGTACTTCAGAAAGTTCAACTGTTTAAATCAATGCACAAAATTCAAAGGGAGGGGCGGGGCGACACTATCCTTGTTCTTGCGACAAGGAATCTGTGCACCGGTCTGTCCACAACTGAAACGACAGACGGTTTTTTTTTTTAATAATCGTCATCGCGATATCAACTGGCGCAATAAGCGCATCGCGAAAGGCTGTGCGACGTATCACAGAAGACACACATTTTTTTGTGTTACTTGAAAGAAAATATCGGTAGAAAACTGCACTTTGTATTTATATTTAAATATTTACCACTTATATTTAGAGGTTTATGCCTCGATGCAGAGGTCCAGGGTTCGACTCCGACCTGTGACGATTTCCTGCATGTCTTCCCCCTCTTTCTCCCCCCTTACTCATCTGTCCTGTCCATTAAAAAAAAATTATCTTTAAAATGTAATGTCATTCTGGCCTATGTGCAGAGTTCAGAATGTTGGAAATGATTTCCTTGTTTGTTTAACAAGTTTGTTGTATTTTAGCAGAACACAGAGCAGCCGAACTGAGTGCACTTTAATGTCTGTCTATTTATCGCAAGTAATACCGTTATCACGATATTTAACAAGGTTATGGCAGATTTTCCTCATATCATGCAGCCCTAACATACAATGCTACCTCAGTTGCCTCTCATATCCCCCAGGTCAGAAAATTCACCTAGAATAAAGTGACTTTACTGCGAAAGCAGATGTAGATACAGATGTCTGTGCTCCAAATGTATTGATATCACATTTGCGGATACCTTTTCCCATTTTGCATGTAGCAATCTTGTTTCACTGCTACGTGGCTGCTGTGCGAGGGAGCGTCCGCCCTCTGCTGACCTCCGCCCTTCATGGTTCATGGGACTTATATCGACTCCGAGGATGACTGCCCCTGCTAACTGCACATCAGCGTGTCCGCTCACACAAAGGCCGGCTCGCCTGTTATCAAAAGTCAGATCTGGCTCCGACTACAATCCATTTCCCTCCTTCGTTCTGGGTCTTCTTTGCCACCTCGTGACAGCAGCTTTTCCAGCTCATTTCACTTGAGATAGCCACGTCACGCGGAAGCCGGGGACTTCTCCGCAGTGACCCTGCCTCAATCAGCGACGCTTTATTTGATGGTGTTCTGTAGCACTGCAAACATGGAGGAGCAGATGACAGCGTATCCTTGTAAACAGAAGCTGAGGAGACACTGAGGTCTAAAGGGCTCGCCAAGGATAAGTGTTTTACTTGATGAGCTTTTAAAAGTCAGCCTGGGTCCAAATCCCTTGAAAGGCTCATTTAACCCTGATCCTCCTCCTGAAATGCCAATTTGATTTGTCCGGTGGGTAATGTACTAGAGGACCTTTAATGTCATTTGAAGGCAGGCGAGGGTGTTGGTGGGGAGACACGGGCGGAAATCATTTTAAGTAAAACTCCACAAAAGGACCGTAGTGCTTTAAAGTTCACCACCCCCCCCAGCAGGCCAAAGGAGGATTGCAAGACATCTTGGGCTGATCAGCGCAGCCTCAGATGGGTCCAACAAAAGGCAGCAGTCTTTGGCTTTATCACACCGAGCTGGAGGACTTTGTTAGCTCCTTCACTGTAAACTGAATGCAGCCAGGCACTGGGCTCTAATTGAATTCCCTGGCTTGGTAACTCAGCTGCTCACCCATCCCCCCCCAAAAGCCAGGTTTAAGGGGGGGGGGGGTCTTGCAATGCCAGACCCATCTCCACAGCGCCTACAGCCTCCCCAGCCTACATGGGGTGCACACTCTACCAGGTGAGCTACATGTCGCCCCATTTATTTTCTTACCAATGATTCACCTAAATATTTTCTGTTTATACGGTACCACCGACGCGACTACATCATATCCGTTTCCAGCGAAAGCAGAAAATGTTATGTAGTTCTTTACAAATGAAATAAATATCAGACTATTACTTTGATATGTAATGAAAACTTTTTTTTTTACTTTTTGTTTGTTTGTCATGGATTTGCTTCATTGCTCTCACAGTTTTTAGAAATGTGTCATGTCTCTAGAAGTGTATTATTCAACTTTTTTCTTTGTTAAAGGAGGAAAACAAAATCGCAATCCTCATTACTATCGAACGTCAATACTTGCAGAAATCGCAATAAATGAAAATGGCAATGCAAATCCAATCGGCACCCATGTATCGTGAAAGAATCGAATCGGGACACAAGCATATCGTCCCAGCCCTAAAAGTAATGAAGACAGACAGCTGCACAACCCCCCACCCTCATGGAAATGTGAAGCGAGAAGAACTCTTGTGAGCCAAGGTTACAATCCCGAGCCCAGCTGGTGAGAGAGGCTGACAGTTTACTCACTGAATTAATGATACAAGTCAAGGTCAAGTGCTAACTGATTATGCACTCCATCTGCAGCTAGGGGAAAAACACGTTGCAAATTCCTTTACACCTGGAGACGTGATTATGCACCAATTCCTAAGTCACATTTACTTTTCTTTCCCCCTGCAGGCTGGAAGAGCAGCAGCGGGAACCTGTGGAAAAGGTACATAAGACACGTATGCTTTCACTGCCTGTCTGTGCAACCTTGGCTTTCTGTTGGCAGTTTGGAGCCCGGCAGAGTATGAGGAGATCGGTCACAGAGGCAGAGCAACATCCTGAAAACATGCAATCAGTATCTGGCTGCTGCTAAATGAAGATGTTAGTGCATTGGAGTGGGTAATCACACAGGAACCTTCTTGTTCTGCCACAGATGGACTCCAGACACACACACACACACACACACACACACACACACACACACACACACACACACACACACACACACACACACACACACACACAGCCCGCATCCATTCTTTTCACCAAAGATAACACGGTGAGGGAGGGTGCACCGAGGCTGCCTCAGTCTGAAAAAGCTTTGACGGCTGCGCCATCACACACAGAGGGAGAGAGACCAAAAGAGGGACAGCAAAGATAAGATGCTTGATTTACATATTCATTAAAAAAGGTTTAAGGTACATATGTCTGTTTTAAAAATGTTCTTATCAAAATAAAAAAACATAAAAATCATTCTACTCTTGGAAATGTATCAATGCAAGCATGTATTCTTCAACATGCCCTGGATGAAAGGGCATGTTGCATGTAGGTACAACAATTATTACACCCATTTGTCTGACACCTCCGAACAATCAGACTCCCACGCTGCCCCCTTGAGGTCAGCATCAATATAAGACAGAAGCTGCACTGCAAAGGAAATGGGTTAGAGAATGTTCTGGTGCTTTTTAAAACCCTATAAATAGATAAATATAAAGAAATAAAAACGGAAATGTGTGCACATCAGCCCATACAGTACATCTTCTCATTCAACTGAAATGAGAAAAATCGCTTGATTTTCACACTAAATCGCACTCTTTTCTTTCTTCACCTAAAAGTCATATCCTTTTAACTTCTCCCTCTTGACAGATTCCCGAGAAAGTATCTCTGTGCATTCATATCGAGAGTGCAGGGCTCCATCACTGATATGTCAGTGTTCAATTTTCCTACAGAGCGCCTCAGTAGCCTTCACTCAGACCCAGTGACTTGTCACAGAGACTCTTCTAAGCTGAAGAAGTTCATCCTGTTTACCGAAGGGAGAGAACATGAAGCTACAGTGACTCACCCAGTAACTCAAAAGAAAATCACTTGATAAAAGCCGTAATTTAATCAGCAACTATGCCTCATCTGTGTCACCCCTAGCAGCAGCAGCCGCCTCCCGCCAGGCGTGGCATGCCTTAATGTTTACATGGCGCAGATAGGGTGCTAAGGATTCCAGCAAACAAACCTGCCTGATCTTAATCTGAATAGAGCCTGATTATCTCCACATGATGCCCCAGCATGTCGTCGACACACGGCCAGTGGAAGTCTACCAGAGCCCTGATGCTTTACAGCAGAACAGACAGACATCACCGCCCCACCGCCACCGCCAAAATCACCGTGAGCTTTAATTAGAAGCATCCCTCGCACTCTCTCTTCCTCCCTTCAGGACTCTCTTGCTTGATTTGCTCGGATCTCTTGCAGGCAGGTGCCTTTGGTTTCTGCTGATAACAGCTCTGGAGGGGGGGGGGTGGGTGTTGTGGGGTGGTGGGTCTTGTGAGTGCACCAAAATAGTTCCATCTACCAAATCAGAGGCAACAAAAACTTTCTCATGCCTCATAGGGGTGGGGCGGGGGGAAAAAAAAATCTATTCATGTATGTAACGTGTATGTTTCTATATTTTTTGCAACGATTTTTTTTTAAATCGATTCTTTTCCCTTGAATCATTATTTATTTATTTTTTTAACCAATGACTGACCTTAATATTTTCTGTTTATACTGTATCGCCGAAGGCAACTACATCATAACCATTTACAGCAAAACAGACCGAAAGCATAAAATGCAGAAAATGTGTTTTAGTTTTTTTTAAGATTATTTCTTGGGCATTTTAAGCCTTTACTTGACAGGACAGCTGAAGACGTGAAAGGGGAGAGAGAGGGGGAATGACATGTGTCGAGGAGTAAACCTCTATATATGGGCACACGCGCTACCAACTGAGCTATCTGGGCGCCCAGAAAACCCATGTTGTGTTCTTCCTTACAAACGAAATAAATGTCAGACTGACGTGCATGTGCATTCTTCTTAGAAAACTATTACTTTTTAGAAATTCCTCATGAGATATTGTCTCTAGAAGTGTATTATTCATTCAACTTTTGGTTTTGTTAAAGAAGGGAAAGGAAATCGCAATACTATCGAATCGCAATACTTCCCCAATCGCAATAAATGAAAATTGCAATACAAATCGAATCGGCACCCATGTATCGTGAAAGAATCGAATTTGGGACAAAAGCATAACGTCGCAGCCCTAATGCCACATGAGAAGCACCACCCCCTGCTGTGCTGCACTGGGGTGTCCTGTCACACTGGTGGAGGAGGGGGTGGGTGGGGGGAGAGAGACTAACGCACAGCCGTCGGTGGTGATGACAGGCCATCTTTAGGCTGTAATGAAGCGAGGAAGAGACTAATGAACTCTGCACACAGGCCAAACATTCGACAGAAGCAGAGCACAGGCACACAAAGGCTGTGAAATGAAGATGGAAAGAGGGGGAGGAGGTAGATAACGAGGCTGAGGTGTGACAAAAAAAAGAAAAAAAAAGAAAAAGAGCGTTAAACACGAAGGCTGATGGCAGAGACTTTATCCAAGGAGTGACAGAGGAACACACACCCTTAATGCTCTCGCAACAATAGCCTCCTCTGCATTTCAGGCCATTCTGCTCACTTTCCACAGAGACATGGATTCAGATCCTTTAAGTGCGAACCTGAATGAGGCCGACTGAAGCCAGCTCTAATGGGAACATTCGGAGGGTAAATAGCAGCAACCAAGCCATCTCATTTTAAATAACAATGCACACAGAAGCATACGTGTCAAACAGAAGTGCTTGTTTTTGGCTTCCTGGCAGGGCAGACTGGGCTGGAGGAGGATGAGGACATTTGGCTACAGCAGCCCATTAAATGCTCTCTATGTACGCAGGCAAGCTTAGCGATGTGGCATGAGAGAAATTAGTCTATCACCAAGACTCTCCCCCCCACCCTCCCTCCCCCAGCGGATTTTCATTCTTAAATGAAAAAAGCTCATTACAGCAGATGCAGGTTGACGTGTCCTTTATACATGTATCCTGGAGAAATGTGATATGGCCACCTCCAGAAGTCAATCCAATTATTGACAAGCAAAACAGAAAGAAAGTATGGCTTCAACACATTCCCAACAGTTGTTGTAACCACGAACATGTACTCCTGCTTTCTGTAGTTTTCTCTGCAAATTCCATTTGATTTCTCATTACTCCAGGAGTAACAGAATGAGAGCCACAGACGATAATGAAGCCTCTTTGTTCTGGGCCGCAGCTCTGATGGCCATTTTCTGCAGTTCCTAAAGAAAGCCATTTCATATTAGGTTTCATTCAGCAAAATGGCCCATCGCCATGATGCAATATATAACCCTTGCCCCAAATTTCTCTCTTGCACTCCCCTAGAAACCTGGATACAATGTTTTGTGATCAGACAGCCCCTGGAGGCATTGATAATGCGCCTAATGTATAGCACCGTTGCAGCTGGACCACTGCGGAAAGCAAGAAAAGTAGACCAGAAAGCTGAACAATGACTTTTGTAGAAAATGACTTTCTAATTGAGGCATATGCCATGGACGTGACAGATAAATTAGCCATTGTCAAGGCATTCAGCTGTGTGGCGTCACTTACGGCTCGTGTGCTATTTGTCTGAGCTGAATGTTTTGTTTCTGGTTTGGTCTGTCTTCATGGTGATGTTTATCCTGCATTCACTTTCAGTTGCCGAAACTAGGACTATTACAAACTACGTCTTACTGCTGCCACTTTTCCAGCATAGCTAATGCTACTCTTAAAGAAGCTGTACTTGACATTCAAATCATTAATGTAGCAGTAAACAATTAGTTGCTATGTGAAGATATAGTGGAGTAATGGTGTCCTGAGCAAAGAATAAAATCACACTCCCTTTAAGGGTTATAATCAGAGCTACGCTGTTCTTTGTTTTGATAGCCGGTCTGATCGCACGTACAGTACATGTTACATTACATTAAAGGTCCCATGGCATGAAAATTTCATTTTATGAGGTTTTTTAACATTAATATGCGTTCCCCCAGCCTGCCTATGGTCCCCCAGTGGCTAGAAATGGTGATAGGTGTAAACCGAGCCCTGGGTATCCTGCTCTGTCTTTGAGAAAATGAAAGCTCAGATGGGCCGATCTGGAATCTTCTCCTTATGAGGTCATAAGGAGCAAGGTTACCTCCCCTTTCTCTGCTTTGCCCGCCCAGACAATGAAAGACATCATGGCTTTCAAACGAGCAAAGTGGCAGTTGGTCAAGGCCACACCCCCACCCTCCACCTTGCCCCCCCCCTCTCTCCTCCTCAATAGCATTTAAAGCTACAGACACAGAAATGACACATCCTAAGGAAAGCTCATTGTGGGACTGGCTCTAGTGGCTGTAATTCTGCACCAAGGCTGAATTTCTGCCTTTATTTTGATAGGACAGCTGAAGACATGAAAGGCAAGCAGTTAAATAGTGTGCTAAGAAATCATTCTGTTTTTGATACTGTACTTAAATTGGCAATTGACAAACTCATTTCTCTAGAGACTGAAGCTGTAGCTGCAGCATGTTGATTGGCATGTTTTAATTATGTAAAGACATGTCCAAGGAGTTCAGTTAGAGCCTGTATCAGGGCCATATTTAGTTCAATGTGTTATATGTCACTATTTGTGGTAGCCTACTGTACTCACATGGCCAGTATGCACTTTATTTTCTTTATTCATTGAAGCCTCTATGTTTACAGGCTTGTGGTGATGCCAATGTGCTATAGGTGCCAAAAAAAAAATCTATGTTTGGTACTGCATTTGTGATATCAATTCTAAGCTAAAAAATCTTGATTCATATTTTTCCCCGAATCGTGCAGGCCTAGCATGCGCACATTTGAATAATGTCAGGCTGTAAATGGGTTTGAGCTTGTCAAAGCTGTCAATCAAAATGTACTTGTCGGGCACAAAGCTGAACAAATAAAGCTAAAGAATACACAGGAATAGTATATACACAAGTATGCCAAAAAATAGGTGTATATATAAATATATATTAAAAAAACCCACCAATGACCAGCAACAACATTAAAATTAAAAAGAATAAGTGTTCCTGTGAGCTGTAAACCACACACATGCAAGGAAATACATACTGAATGGATATACATGGACGTGAGAATTATGTACAGTATGTGCATATATAGATGTCTATATAGACCTACTGTATAAACAGCGTGCAGGGTTTATACTGACAGTGACCGTGTTTAAACGGTGTATTTTAAACTAAGTATAGTCTATAATGGAAGCAAGTAGGTATGTGGTGCTATTAGTCTCATTTATTTGATGAAGTATTTGTATTGAACAGACATTTTAGCAACAAATGTGACAAAAGTATGTAAAGGTCAGCGAAATGTGAGTTATTTTTTGTAATAAATCGTTGATTTAGAAAATTAGAAACATTCAATGACAATTTATTCCAAAGAAGTTGAACGTCTTTTCTAAAAAGAAAACTAAAGTCGGTCTTGAGAAAATGATGTAAACACACACACAAAGTAGCGTAACATTCTATGATCAATCTTTACTCCTAAACAATTACTGGAAAACAAGATTTCCATGCTCTAATGCTGATGTGAGCAGGTTTTTGTGAGGCAGCACAGATGTGTACCACTCATAAAGGAGAGAGATAACAAACTTGTGTATAGGAGTGCTCCATGCCTCTTTCTCTAAACAGATGGCAACGCAGCCTATGCTGCCATGAGTCTACCTAACTAACTAACAATTGGGCTGGCTTTACACATTAAGTACGGACTGCTTTGGTGGAACTTGCAGAACAAATAAAACTGGGCACAACAGAAGCTTTGCGAAACCGAGCCAAACTTGTGAAGTGATGCAGCTGTTTGGGTGGCACCGCCGTGGCCGCTCAGGGCCTTGTTTGGAAGAAGAGAGCATAATCACACGAGCCAGTGCTGCTCTATTGTTACCGTTTCCTGCCTTCTGACGTGCAGTTCCCTGGATTTTGTTCAACGATCGCATAATTCTGGCCTTCCTTTTGTTAAAACAGGACTTTTTGCATCATAAAAGGAGGGAGCGACGACTTGTGCAACGTGACGTAACAAGACAGCTGTGTTGAAAAGAGATGATGAAAAGGTGAGAATCAATCATGTGTGTAGTTCAGGGTTTTTCCTGCATAGAGACATTTTTGGCGGAGGTTTTAGCCAACATTGAAGGAAAATCACCAGCGCCAAAATGTCTTCTGGCAGTCAACTCCCCTCTCACCCACAACCGTTATATTTCACACAGGCGGCTAACGCTAATAAGCCAGCTGCTGCGTTGTTTTGACTGGACCTGAACGCTCCGCTGTAAAGCTAGCGCTAATGGGATCTCAGTTTTACTGTCCAGAGTCAGGCTGTACCGGACTCTCCCGGTGACTCTGCCCTCCCGGGGACCGTCTTTAGCAGGGACGGGCGCCGCAGCCAGGTGAAGCTCTGCTCCGGGCCAGAGGGAGGAGCTGGAGTTGGTTTTCACACCTGATGCGAACTGACGGGAGAACGCATATACTGTAGCCTACTCAAGGCCACCTTTTCATGTGGACTTGGGCACGGATCGACCAGCAGTACCCAGGTACGGTACGCAATGTTCATACCTGTCAAGTTTTGGATTTGAAAATAAGGGAAATTTTCCGGTGCCCACCGCGAGCAATCCCACCATCCCAACCAAGCTCCAGTATCCCTTACATTTTAAGACAGGTGTACAAGGAAGCTAAAATCACCACTTGATGCAGAATGCTGAAAACATTTACAATTTATAACATTGCTTGTCTTTACATTTATATTTTATTTTCATTCCACACATTCTTTTCAATTCATATTGCTTTTCTTTTACAGTTTTTCTTTTCATTTCACATAACTTTTCTTTAGTGAGTTATTGTACAAATTTGTTGCAGACTTTGCATTCTTTAAGACTGTTTTGGAATGAGTGTATTTGTGGGCTGGGCCAGAGTGTTTCATTTTACATGAGAGTAGAGCGCAGACAGTTCTGTTGTCTAACGTCATCCTATTCTCTGTAACAATCTTTCATAACATGACAAACACCCTTTCTGAACTTGCATTGCTATGGGGAATTCATAGTAAAGCCTTCATAAGTTTTGGCAGCGCACCGTCTCTGTCGAAGCGTCCATCATCCGTCTCTGTTTTTTTTTCTTTTTTTCCCCCGCGTTGTCACTCATCATCTGACCTCACACACTAACCTCGCGACAACTGCCACCTACAGTACCTGTATTAGGCTACTGCAGGTGGCAGTTACCGCGAGGCTAGTGACAGAGCTCAGATTGGGAATGTTTATTTTTTTTTAACTCTGCTCGGTCCCGGGGTATTATTATTTTTTTATAACGCAGGTTAAAATACGGGAGATTTACGAGAAAATACTAATACCGGAGGACAGCGGGAAAGAAGGGTAAAATACGTGACTTTCCTGGCCAAAACGGGATACTTGACAGGTATGAATGTTTACGCTCATCAAATGAACTACACTTTGGGGTCAAGTGTACTCAGATCCAGACCCAGGTCCCTGAAGTTAAAGCCCCCTTACGGCATTATAGTACATTATATTTTGAATTGCCACCTGCCTCCTTAAGTTTGTTCACATAAATAAAGACGTTTCCACCATAAATTGGTGCATAAGAAAAACAAAACAAAAAAAAACTGTAATTTCACTGTTAAATAACTACTAAGGAAGCGAAACATCACTCAACCATCTCATCTAGCCCCTGCTAGCTGAGCCCTTGTTGATACCCAGCCCTTAGTCCCTCAGTGGGAGCTGTGGAGTACCAGTCTGAGAGCTGCTAGGCATGTGTCTCAAAGTGGAAGTAAGTGTAATTACAGGATGACGAAGGCAGGTAGCAGCCTGCCAGGCAATCATTTCCCCTGATCGAGACAGAAAGTTAAGGTCTGAAAGGCCATCGGAGTGTGAGCCCACAGCAGGTGCAATCTGACGCCTCAATAAACCTGGCTGAAATTATAAAACTCTTGTTCTGTTCTGCATGTCTCCCGGACGTGAGAGTGCCTCTTTCATTGATGGGTATGATGGGTATGCGCTGGTATGGTGATATCTTCTTTAATGTCAATAAGGCTCTCCCGTGTTTTAGTTACCGCTCCCCACTGAAGCATTAATCACTTTGAAATAGGCGAAGCCGGGTGTGAGAGCCACGTTATTCGATGCATAGGATGTAATTGAATTTATTTATTTATCCAAAGCAATAACGGAATGTATTTCCCAGGCGAGATGTGAGTGTTGCATTTTACTGAACAGAGCTGGGGATTTACTTTACAAGCATACCAACAAAAATCATACTTCAGAGCGAGCAGATATTCAAAATTTAAGATATTTTTTCCGCATCTTCTGATTCACTGCAATCATGCAACGTTTCGTAACTAATTAATCATGACTTGTATTGTCTCAGAAGAATAAGTACACCTTAGGCAATATCAATCTTTTCTGGAGGTTGACACTGGTTGCGCTGATCCTTTTTATTTATGTATTCTGCATCTAATCCAAGCAAAGGCACTTGCATACTCCTCAGACACGATGCGGTGCATTATAGTAATGATAAAAACACACGCATTAGAAATTACCAAGAGCAATGCAAAGCTTTACATAGTATGACGACGTATGCTTTGGACACACAAGATCTATAGAGAGAGGGCTTTAGTCCGTCTGGGCAGCTTCAGCTGGAAACCCACAAAGCCTTTAACGCAGAGAATGAGCAATTGTGAAGACTACTTATTGGTTTAGAAAAATAAATGCTTTCTCACTTGCCTTTTATTTTATTCCCAGGTTTTGTCTGTGTCTAAGATTGCTACCTAAACCGCAATACAAGCTTGAAGCCAAAAATCTGGACTGGTCTTTCAACCCTGAAAAGCATTCATTTGAATGGAAACATTTGTCCAAATATAATGCTTTCTTCCTGTCAGTGGGAATCAGAAAGAAAAACAGCAGTGTTAACACCAGCAGTGTTAGCAGTTCCACTTTAGAAGGTAAATTAATTTTTCATGGAAATATGCCCAATGTTTAGGAAAGTTCTGTAAGATGACTAAGAGGTGCACTTAGCTGCACATGGGTAGCAGGAGTGTGGATGTGGGTTGGCACAGTGGGATGTGAGGGGTGTGGAGAACTCACTGGCATCAGGCACCAGCCCTCCCCCAGGCGACATATCTTCTTCTACATTAACCCCATGCTGCGAGACGCACTGTTGATGCTGAGCCTATTATTAATGAAGGGTCAGAAAGAGACACAGAGAGAGAGAGAGAGAGAGAGAGAGAGAGTGAGAGAAAGAGAGGAGAAACAGAAAGCAGGAGAGAGTGAGCTGGAAGGGCACCAGTAAAGGTTGTAGGTGAGTCAGGAGTGTCTAAATAACGGTTATTTTGTTCCGTCTTCAGCAAATGTGATGAAATGTGATACAATGAATTGATGTATCATATACCTCTGAGTGCATTTAAAATACAGACACATCTGGTGACTCGAAGGACAACAAGATGGCAATTTTGTTTTTAGTTTGGACATCTTTGTAGTTTCAGGTTTCAGTTTAAAAGGGCATTTCTACATCCGTTTATGGCATTTTAACTTGTGGGAGTGGAAATGAGACTGGTGTACGTGTGCCCAGTTCCACAATGACTGAGATTTATAAAACCGAACGAGGCGTACATCCGGCTTTATAAATCGGACAAAAAGAATGCATATTTCTGTCATGTATCTACATTCACTGGGCCTTAATTTGGTAAGATGCAGATTGCTTATCAACTTTTATCTTATACATAAAGTGCAGTGTAAGGTTATCATCTGGCCAGAACACTGGCCCAACGTGTTTATCTGACCATTTTCGAAATAAAAGTGATGGATTCAAATATAAATTGCAAATCAGATAAAAACCAAAACCATTTTGACATTCACGGAAAACACGGCTTACGAGCGTGAAGGAAGGGAGATGGAGTTATTAAAACATAGATAAAATGGCAATGAGGCAAATGTTCTGGCAGCATTTTCTGCAATAGCCGTAATTCCCGGGGACAGAAAGGGCTCATGAGCCACGATAATAACGGGCTGGAGGACGATGAAGTTTTAAAGTACCAAGTAGGTTTAGAAGAGCCCCGCTTTCATAAAATCAATGTAGCCTGAGGATGAGAGAGGAAATGGGTGCAGAGCATTGCAACGTCTTGATTGCTGTCTGCAGAGGAGCACGCTCTGCTGATCAATACGGATTTATAAAAAACAAAAAAGGAGCAGTCAAATGCATTTCAAGCTTCAAGGAAAAACAGACACATGTAAAGACTTCCATCAATTAAGTCATGTGCAACTTTTATACGTTTCTAGCTGTATTTGTGTCACTTTCTATGACATTCTCCACCCAAAATTACTGACTTTACCCGCTTATTCACTGATCTGCCAGCACTCTAGTACAGTCACCAGCCTGTGCTACAGTATAAAACTCTACAGATGGATGAATGCCCTTTTTTTTCCAGATGATCACCTGTCGTGGCATAGTTCAGTGTGACACTGACAGGCTTTGCCTTCATCGCCCTTCTAACGCTCCAGGAGTATTGTGCTGATGGTGTCCCGGGAGACTGCAGTTGTAGGAAACACAACATGTTAAATATTTGTGAGGTTCTATATATGAGGCAAGGTCAAAAGGACCAACAAAAAAAAAAACATCATTATTCACAGCTTAAGTTGCAGGGCCATGCTATCAAAGAGCAATGAGTTGAGAGCAGCCATGTGAAAAGTAAGGACTTGATGGTTTTTCATCTTTACCTCCCTATTTTCCAGCCCCAATGAGGAATTCATGCCCTGCGAGCAATTGAACATATCTGTACAAATGTGAAGAGACAGATTTGCTTTGCACTACCAGCAAGGTTATGTAAAAAAACAGAGGCTGGTCAACGCAGACACAATTTGTCACTGATGTGCCACATTTACGAGCAAACCAATTTTTGAAGTCAAGATAAAAGAAGCCCCCCCAACCTCGTATATGCGCGCACACACACACACACACACACACACACACACACACACACACACACACACACACACACACACACACACACACACACACACACACACACACACACACACACACACACACACACACACACATACACACACTGTCTAATACAGTACGTCAACGCTCCTCGAGCTGTCATGAATGTAGACAGCCAGGCAGTGGCATCCATTCACAATCAATTCAAAATGGTCCCTGCCACGTTTATTGAATTTCACATCAACAGAAGGGACAATTAAGATGAGTTTTGGTGGGCGGACAGTTGAAGAAAACCATGCCCACCAGGCAAACTGCCCCTCTACAGTGTGCACTGCCTGATGGGAAGGGCTGTGTGGGATTGCATTCGTAGGTGGCGTATACAGTAGGGCTGTGCAAATAATCACATTATTTATTTATTTTTAAGATTATTTTTGGGGCATTTTTAGGCCTTTATTGAAGACATGAAAGAGGAGAGAGAGGGGGAATGACATGCCGCAAAGGGCTGCAGGTCAAAATCGAACCCGCAGCAGCAAGGACTGAGCCTCTGTACACCCAAATAATCAAATTTTGATCGTGATTGCGGCTCCTAAAAGAAAAAAAAGAAATTATGATTATTTAGTTTTTCTTTTATTTGGATTTTATTTATTACAGTTATTCAAAATATTATGAAAGTGCACCACAATAGTTGATCTTATTTTGTGTCTATTATGTAATACTATTTAAACATTTGAATATATATTATTTATTTTAAGCGGAAAGTGAATCAAGGAAAGTATTGCAATTTCAAAGTTCAAGGTGTTTTCACTGGTGATTTGTTTAAAAGGTGCCATGGCATGAAAATGTCCCTTTATGAGCTTTTTTAACATGAATATGCGTTCCCCGAGCCCTGAGTACCCTGCTCTGCCTTTGAGAAAATGAAAGTTCAGATGGGACGATCTGGAATCTTCTCCTTATGAGGTCATAAGGAGCAAGGTTACCTCCCCTTTCTCTGCTTTGCCCGCCCAGAGAATTTGGCCCACCCACGCGAGAGAGACATCATGGCTTTCAAATGAGCAAAGTGGCAGTTGGTCAAGGCCACACCCCCCACCCTCCACCTTGCCCCCCCTCTCTCCTCCTCAATAGCTACAGACACAGAAACAGCACATCCTAAGGAAAGCTCATTGTGGGACTGGCTCTAGTGGCTGTAATTCTGCACCAAGGCTGAATTTCAGGAAAGAGACTTCAGATACAGTATTAGGGGACCACTAAGGTCTATATAAATGGACTTCAGATACAGTATTAGGGGACCACTAAGGTCTATATAAAAGAGACTTCAGATACAGTATTAGGGGACCACTACGGTCTACAGTGCCTTGCGAAAGTATTCGGCCCCCTTGAACGTTTCGACCTTTTGCCACATTTCAGGCCTCAAACATAAAGATATAAAACTGTAATTTTTTGTGAAGAATCAACAACAAGTGGGTCCCAATTATGAAGTGGAACGAAATTCATTGGCTATTTCAAACTTTTTTAACAAATAAAAACTGAAAAAGTGGGGCGGTACAAAATTATTCCAGCCCCTTTACTTGCTCAGTGCAGCAAACTCTCTCCAGAAGTTCAGTGAGGATCTCTGAATGATCCAATGTTGACCTAAATGACTAATGATGATAAATAGAATCCAGCTGTGTGTAATCAAGTCTCCGTATAAATGCACCTGCTCTGTGATAGTCTCAGAGGTCTGTGTAAAGCGCAGAGAGCATCATGAAGAACAAGGAACACACCAGGCAGGTCCGAGATACTGTTGGGGAGAAGTTTAAAGCCGGATTTGGATACAAAAAGATTTCCCAAGCTTTAAACATCCCAAGGAGCACTGTGCAAGCGATAATATTGAAATGGAAGGAGTATCAGACCACTCCAAATCTACGAAGACCCGGCCGTCCCTCTAAACTTTCAGCTCATACAATGAGAAGACTGATCAGAGATGCAGCCGCAAGAGGCCCATGATCACTCTGGATGAACTGCAGAGATCTACAGCTGAGCTGGGAGACTCTGTCCATAGGACAACAATCAGTCGTATACTGCACAAATCTGGCCTTTATGGAAGAGTGGCAAGAAGAAAGCCATTTCTTAAAGATATCCATAAAAAGTGTTGTTTAAAGTTTGCCAAAAGCCACCTGGGAGACACACCAAACATGTGGAAGAAGGTGCTGTGGTCAGATGAAACCAAAATCGAACTTTTTGGCAACAATGCAAAACTTTATGTTTGGCGTAAAAGCAACACAGCTCATCACCCTGAACACACCATCCCCACTGTCAAACATGGTGGTGGCAGCATCATGGTTTGGGCCTGCTTTGCTTCAGCAGGGACAGGGAAGATGGTTAAAATTGATGGGAAGATGGATGGAGCCAAATACAGGACCATTCTGGAAGAAAACCTGATGGAGTCTGCAAAAGACCTGAGACTGGGACGGAGATTTGTCTTCCAACAAGACAATGATCCAAAACATAAAGCAAAATCTACAATGGAATGGTTCACAAATAAACATATCCAGGTGTTAGAATGGCCAAGTCAAAGTCCAGACCTGAATCCAATCGAGAATCTGTGGAAAGAACTGAAAACTGCTGTTCACAAACGCTCTCCATCCAACCTCACTGAGCTCGGAGCTGTTTTGCAAGGAGGAATGGGCAAAAATGTCAGCTCTCGATGTGCAAAACTGATAGAGACATACCCCAAGCGACTTACAGCTGTAATCGCAGCAAAAGGTGGCGCTACAAAGTATTAACTTAAGGGGGCTGAATAATTTTGCACGCCAATATTTCAGTTTTTTATTTGTTTAAAAGGTTTGAAATATCCAATAAATTTCGTTCCACTTCATGATTGTGTCCCACTTGTTGTTGATTCTTCACAAAAAATTACAGTTTTATATCTTTATGTTTGAGGCCTGAAATGTGGCAAAAGGTCGAAAAGTTCAAGGGGGCCGAATACTTTCGCAAGGCACTGTATATAAAAGACTTCAGATACAGTATTAGGGGACCACTAAGGTCTATATAAAAGAGACTTCAGATACAGTATTAGGGGACCACTAAGGTCTATATAAAAGAGACTTCAGATACAGTATTAGGGGACCACTAAGGTCTATATAAAAGAGACTTCAGATACAGTATTAGGGGACCACTAAGGTCTATATAAAAGACACTTCAGATACAGTATTAGGGGACCACTGAGGTCTATATAAAAGAGACTTCAGATACAGTATTAGGGGACCACTGAGGTCTATATAAAAGAGACTTCAGATACCACTGAGGCCTATATAAAAGAGACTTCAGATACAGTATTAGGGGACCACTAAGGTCTATATAAAAGAGACTTCAGATACAGTATTAGGGGACCACTAAGCTCTATATAAAGCATCCAAAGAGCAGCATGTCATGGGACCTTTAACTGTTTCACTGTTTTTTTAAGTTCAATAAATGTTAACATCTTTCTAAAAGTCAATGAGTAATCGTGTTACATAATTATGATTTCAACATTGAACAAACATAATTGTGATTATGTTTTTTCTATAATGGAGCAGCCCTAGTGTACTGTACTGTACAGTAAAGGTGCTTATGTTGTTGCCTCACACTAGAACAGTGAGCCCGATCAGGTGGTGTGTGTATTGATCGTTTTAAAGGAGACTTGCCCTGTGCGATAAAGAGAACCTTGTCCGTTTCCGTTTTCCGTGCATACCAAGAACTGATGGCAGCACAAAAACAGAAGAAAACTGAAACAATTTGCTAGGTTGAGACCTGGAATGAAGCTACTAATATGGAAAAAGATGTGATTTAAACAACAGCAGCAAATTCACCACTGATTTCTTCCCACTCTGCCTGTATGCGCTTTTTTCTTCATGTTGAAATGTTTTGTGAAAAATCCAGCAGGGGGAATAACATTTTGCAAACATTTGCATAATATTGTGCACGCCTTCTGTGGTGCAACAAAAAAATATGCATCCAAAAAAATTAAAAATAAGAAGGAATACATGTGTAGGAAATGAGAGCTGGGGAAAACTGGCAGTGTGGAAAAGAGACAGCTGTCAATATACAGAGAACTAAAAAGTCAAAGTCCACTTTGATCATAGCTGTACATCAAAAAAACAACATGAATGCACTTTTCTTCAAGCAGATTTCAGTAGTTTAAGCCCACTGTCTGCAACATTGACCTTTCAATAAATCAAAACCATTATTGGAAAACAGAAACATTCATCTATTGCAGATATCTAAGAATAAATTAGATTGGAGTAGGGCGCTTCAATAGCAGAGTTACAGTAATATCATGTTTCAACTGGTTGTTTTGTCGACGAGGAAAATGGAGGACACAGAGAGGCAGCCAACAAATGCAGTGACACAAACATAAAGTGCTAGCCTTGCTTTTATGGTTTGCCCATGAATAGCCAGAGAAAATGGCAACGTAAGAGGCAGTTAAGTGACTTCTCTCTCTCTCTCGCTCTCTGCAAGCCTGGGGCAGAGACACAGAGGCAGAACAGTGAAAAACAAAGTTCTTATCCTGAAACATGGATGTTTGTGACCAGAGGACAACTCCTGGCCTCGGGGCCTTGATTTTACTCCATTAGGTGAAGTGACCTGGACAAGATCGGGGCAAACAAGCTCAAACGACACACTGAGAAGGACACTTTGTGCAGTGCAATCCCTACACAAAAGCTGCAGTCTGATGGACTGGTCCAAAGGGAAAACATTGTGCATGTGTGTATATGCGTGTGATTATTTCTGTATGTGCGTGTTGTTCATATATCAGTCTTTTGAGGCTTGCTGTCAGAGATGTGTGACAGAGCTTGAAAAAAAAAAAAAAAAAAAAAAAGCAAAGGCCATGTTGGACATGACAGAGATAAAAAAAAGAAAAAGAAAAAAAAAGTGGAACATACTCGGTACAACAAAGATCTTGTCTCTGTGGCACACAGAGACAAGATCTTTACATGTTGCTGTGTTTGTGTCATGCATGTGCAGGACATATCTGTGCGGGTGTAAATAGATTCTAATTATTGTTGCATTCTCATTGTGCACTCCGTGGTTGAGTGGCCGAGTGTGACAGACACAGCTGCGAGGGTGTCAGTGGGTGTCTTGGATTGGTGCGAGGCAGGAGGACAAGGCAGCTAAGGGGCCCTGCTTGACACACAGCACTGGCATGATATCTCCCCCCCCACCAACCCCCCCCCTTCACTTCTCTGTCTCTCCCCTTTGCTATCCAAGCCTCTAGCCTTTTCACCCCGCTCAGATTAATGAGTCTCGTCAGGTACCGTCCGTTGGCACTCACACCAATTAAGACATTAGGCCTTTCCACATGGCTTCCTGCTCTTAAACAAACAGCAGGACCGCCGGGTCCATCCTCTCTCTCGCTCGCTCTCGGCAGGCGCAGCGTCTCTCGCCCAATCAGTGTCCTGCTGACCCAGTGGGAGCGTTGCTTGTCCTCATTGCGAAGGACAGACAGCGAGACGGATTTTGAACTGGGCCTGTTAGCCTCCGACAGTGGAACCCCAGCGCAGAAAAAAAATAATAAAATGGAGCAATCA
Source organism: Perca fluviatilis (assembly GCF_010015445.1). Lineage (NCBI taxonomy): Eukaryota > Metazoa > Chordata > Actinopteri > Perciformes > Percidae > Perca > Perca fluviatilis. The sequence goes on from NC_053116.1 coordinate 11,176,563, forward strand.
AAGCTGAGTGTCAAACAATCCCTGTGTGACAGAAAGCCCTCCACAGAGATCTCTTCCTGCACTCCGTACGTCTGCCTGCGGGGCGCCACTGCAGGACGACGACAGTCTTAATTGGATCGACCACTAACTGGCTTACCAGTGCAACACGGGGGAAAGCAAATTACTTGCCGGACCCTTGAAAGTTAATTGTCTCTGACCCTCTGCAGACCATGTCAAGAAACTCTCCAAACCTTGATTGAATACATTATCCTCCCTCTGAAGTGGACAATAAAGCATTGTCCTTCACGATGGAGTGACTTGTATTTGTGTAATCAAGGGTAATACCTCGTCAGTGCAGCTTCGATGCAAACCCGTCCCCTGCTCTGTGACACACCCTGACGAGATTAGCCATGGATATCGGCTAGTCACGTTATTAAGTACAGGAGCGGGGAGATGAGCTCTTAATGTGCAGCGATTCGTTCTGTGTGTCCAAGCGCGTTTCTGTGTGTGTCGAGGCCGGGGGCGGCGCGCCTACGGTCTTTATGTTTCTGTGCCTGTGGTGTTCGTAGCCATCGCCTCACGTTAGAATGCCAGTCAATCAAGTGGCGGGGGCCTGTCTCTCATCAAGGTGCTATGCGTGATTGCCAATGCTCGGATGCGCAGAAATTTGCACCTCCCCGGAGAGAGTCCCCGCTGAGAGGGAAAGGACTCATCTGTCACACAGACCATCGTACCAATCCACAATGACAGATGTGCAGGCCGACTCAAACGGATGACAGCACAGTACAGGAGGCTAAACAGTAAATACATGTGGGGACACTGACATACAGCTGGCGTGTCGTGTTGGTCTACATGCATGGTGATCATATATAATCAGGATACAAAGTGGAACACAGATTCATTTATTAATATATTCATTATTTGCCGTTTTGTGTCAAAAAGTAGATTGATTGTTTTAAAATAATAATGCATGAGTATTAGTAAAAGCGTTTTATTCACAATAATCAAGGAGGGAACAGTGCAGGTATTCTGCAAAGCAGTGCAGAAGAAAAAATCCTTAAAAGGTCCAATGTGTGGGAATTTCTCCCATCTAGCGCTGAGATCATATATCGCAATCAACTCTCTCGCGCCACGCAGTTCAAAGTACCCATTACAGCTACGGTAGCCTTGACGATTTTTTTCTGATGACACCGGTCTCTCGCTCTTTTCAATATCCATTTTCTTTTTCTGGGCGAAGAAGAAGACTCCTGTTCCTGAAATTTCCAAAATCCATGTTTCCTTCTTCAAACTTGCCGGGGCCGGGAAGCGACGATACCTGTTAGCAGCATTAGCAGCACCTGTGAGTTTATCATGTGACAGCGAAAAAGCGAAAGGCGGAGCGGTACGTCCTGTATGTCCCTTACCGGCTAACGGATTTCAAGATGACGTCTACCCCACTTCATGCAAATGCAAATGTAAAATTTCAAGCCAATAGGAATACTTGGAATTGATGGTGGTGGTCAATATTCACGATAAAGGACAAGTTTGTGAACGGGCAACACAGTTTGATAATGAACAACTAAACACGTTACACACTGGACCTTTAAATCTTCAAAAGCTAAATATGCTCAGCATCTCAGGTTGTTCACTGATCCCCTGTGTTTTTAAGAGGGCTTTCAGAACCTACCTCGTTTGGTCCGGACTTTTTGGACTTTTCAGCTTGAGCCGAACCAAAATTGCAGGTGTGAAACCTCCCCCAGACCACAGTTCGGACCAAACAGCCGAAATTTGGTCCAACCAAAAGAGGTAGTCTCGGATCAAACTGAACCATGGTCCAGTTCATTTTTTGGATGGTTTGGACATTCGGACCAAATACAGGAAGTTCTGGCAGGGGTGAAAAGGCCCTAAGTTTCCTCTCTGAGCTTGGATGTTTACGAGACACGTGCAAAACAGCTACAGTTTTCCGCATTACATTTTCAGAAAAATATACTTGGTGCTGTGCATCTTCCTTGTCTGTAATAATTTTCTATGTCACTGCAGTCCCATATTGTCCCCAGAAAATGTCACTCTGCCCTTGGGAGGCAGCGCTGCGAGGCGAGACTCATCTGTCTGAGCGCATTTACCGAGATGTTCTGTGGCCACATCCAGAGGAGGCTGGGAGGCGTCCCACTGCACTTTGTCTGCCCACCAACACCCCTCACACTGATTGTTTGCCACGAAACCTACAAAGGACTTGATCTTTAAGCCGCACAATAGTATGTCTTTTGGAAATTTATCACGCATTTTCAATCCTATTCATATTTCTAGGCACAGCAGCAGGAAACCATAGATGTACACTCGAACATACGATGATAAGAAGGCTGGCAAACCATTTGACTAAAAGTCTAAATGTTAATTTCATGCACTGTAATACCCTTCTCAACCCAAATTAGCCTGTATATGTGGGGTTACTAAATGCTGGGAAACCTGCTAAAAATAGCCAATATACTCTTTCCCCATTGTCAGTAGACGAGTATGCCTTTCGGATTTGTTATCTGGTGTGTCACGTTCAACATCACAAATATACCAGAAAAGAGGGTTAGTAAACCGTAGAAAGCAGCATGGAGGCTATTGCTATTTACGGTGGTTTTTTTTTATGTATATATGAGTTACTATTCAGTCTATCTTACAAACTTGATGAAGACTAATTTGGAACGATGCACAAGCTTTGCAGATGTGACGGAAGTAATTGATGAAGGCGGCGTGTGCGCCATAGAATTGTGCCGGAAAAGGGGAAAAAACGAGCATGTCAACCCGGGTGTCATGGTTCCATCAATGCTGATGGGAACTGGAGCCGATAAATACCCGCGACTATTGCAAAGATATTTGTCCCGGGAATGAATGCCGATTGTAACCTTTCCCAATAAAGACAAAAGCCAGATGTACTGCGTTAGTGGGTTTTTTTTGGCCACTGGGAAAGGGTTATAATTTTCTGTCACTCATTTACAATAAGTACCTTTCAAATATTTATTGCCACTGGTACAGTCCGTGTGCTGTAATGACATGCAAATATATGCCTGTATCGAAAGTTAGCTCAACTGTGCAACATTAATGGTTTCCTCACCAAATGTTTGAGATGGGGGAGGGTTTTACTTCTTGGCTTCTAATCAAACAAGCAGACAGACTGTGCATACATATGTACTGCTTTTTCCATACATAGCTAGTTTAGGTATTTTAAAGACTTGTAGAAGTGATGAATGATCTTTATTACCGTCTTATTTTATTGAGTTAACGATAGTGAGTGAGTGAGTCACAACCCGTTTGCAGCAGGGCTACCAGCGACTATTTGGAGATGAATACCTCCGCTGTGTATGAAATGATAATGCATCATATTTTAATTGTGATATTTTGTGAGTAATATCTGAATTTGCAACGTAACCAGTAACATTTCTTTGTCCGGTAAATTTAGTTAGTTTACAATGCTTTTTCTCTGAAGTACACAGTAAGTCAGTAGTATATAGTTGGTTTGCATATTAAGTGCTTTGGGGGCCTTCTGTGAGTTATTTCAGGGTACAACGGTTCTGGAGAAAGCTACAAGAAGCAATACCAGAGGCCAAGCAATCGGCCCATTCCAAACAGCCACTGCACTAGTTTTAACAAATACAATAAACATGAAAAGCTTCAGCTGCTAATAATCCCAAAGGGATGAATCACCCATATAAGCAGTGTCAATTTGTGCAACACAAGCTTTTGATATGAACATTAAAACAGACATAAACCTGCATTCTCTTGCATTGGATTCCTAGAACGCCTTGTGTTCATAAATTAGAACATGAATACATAAATGTGAGTAATCCTCTAATCTAGTACATTTTTGTAATGCCGAAAGGCAAGCTGCGTTGGCTGCTAAGGATTAAAGCTGCTCATTAAAGAGAGACATCCATGATTGAAATAGGCCAAGAGCTCTTTTCTCTGAACCGAATGGAAGACAAAGGAGCTCAAGGAAATGAATGGTTTATCAGGCCTGGGCAGAACCCTCGTCTTGTCTACCATAAGCCCCGGACACGACATCGGCCGCATCGACTCGGCTGAGCACCAGATTAAATGGCTTATTGACTGCGACAGGACAGAGAAATAAAAAAAATGTAGACTTGTAGGGAGAGTCACCTTCAGATGTCATCCAACAAACAGAATGTTTTGTATGCCAACATTTTTGTTTCCAGTCAGAAAGCGAGTTCAAACAGAGCTGCCGCAAGTCTCATTATGCACTTTGATTTGTCATCTTCAATATTTACCTCAAGGTGAATCAGGTTTTTTTTTTTTTTTTAAAAGCAAAAGAGACCTTTTGTCAGTCTACAGCTAAATACATAGAACCGGCATTACACTTGAAAAATGGCACTTTATTAAATGTTAAAGTGCCATCTTTTCCCTTCTTTTCTCCTCTGAAAGATTCATAAAGGCCAGCACAGTGACTGTGTCACCTCTGAGAGCGGGTGGACTTAGCTGGAAATTTGATGTGAAAATAGTGGCTTGTCTTTGCAACAACTGATCACTTAAGATCAAATCACTGACATTAGCTCCTCAACTATATAAGTTTCTCCCCATACTTCATTTGGCGCGGGAGCTTTAATAATTTATTAGGGACTCAGGGGCCAACCAAAGAATGAATTTTTCAAATGCACTTTATCTGGCACTTGCAGCTGGGGGCCTCTTGAAGGTGTATTCTGCAGCTTGTCAATATGCTTTGCCCGTATAGGCTGTGACATTAAACTAAATAGGTTATTGACTGGCAGGTGAGTTGGCAATGAGGCTGCTAGAATACACACTCACCAGCTCACTGACCCAACCTGCTATGGATCAGCGGTCCATAAATCAGAGCATAATAGATCCAGATTGTTGCCGTCCGTTTCCAGCTGCATCCTTTATTTGTTTTTAATTTGTACTGATGGTGATCCCAGGGCTCAGAAGCAATAACAGTGGAAATGCCACTGCGTCTCCCACTGCATTTGTCACCTGCTCACTGTGTGCGTGTCTTTTCACAGTGTAGAGTGGGCACGTTAGTGGAAGAACACCTAGACTAATAATGCATTTGTTGATTGCTCCTCGATTAGTAACAAGATAGCTTCCACTCAATTAGAGACAAGGCGGAAATTAATATTGGACCAAATTGTCCAATAGTGCCCACTGCATCAATGCATGTGTCAGCATTACACTTTTTTAAACTATTAAACATATCATATTTTTGAACAGGAAGTCAAAAATACATTATGGAAGCTTACCATTCCTTAAGTAAAGGTTTAGACAACTAAAACACTAAGGCTTGCATTTTAATTAATCACAAATTAATTGCAGGTCTATGACGGGAGGCAAACTCTGGGACATGCTACAAGCTTGGGCTGTGCAATGAATCAAATTTTGATTGCGATTTTGATTTTGGCTTCTCACGATCACAAAAACAATGTAATCCATCCAAAACTATTAACTATTACTATTAACTACGACTATTTTGCGTTACGTTTTGCATGTAAACTTTTATTTCTTCTTGTGTTCTGAATGACACGCAAACTTTCGCCCCTTCCGAAGGCTAAACTCACTCGGCGAGGTCCTGTTTGTGGTATCTGGTGGCATTTAAAAATCAGCGCGAGTGAAGATGGCGGAGGGAGAGAAGCAGCATTTGGTGAGCAAAAAGGGGAGAGCAAATTCCAACAGTTTGGATTTGAGGAATCCGACGAGGAGCACAAACACATCATCTGCAATATTTGCTACAAGGCCTGGTCTGCACCAATGAGTAATCAATCGTGTTAAATAATCGTGATTTCATTAATGACCAAAATAATTGTGATCATGATTTTCTTTCATAATCGAATAGCCCTACTAAAAGCCCATCCACTACCCTAATTTCCAAACCATTCTATTCGCCTCCCCAAATATACTCTGACAAGAGTTGGCAGTGGATGTTAAAGTGAGGTGCAGATTTATCCAATATGGAGTGGACATAATTGCCAGGGGTACTGGGCTGGGAATAAGTTATAGTCACATTGATGGATAAGGGTTGTAGACGCCAATGTACAGTATAAGCCAGTCTTACGTTGTGTCTCTGTCCTTGGCCCCCAAAACCTTGGCCGTTAGTGTTGTACTGAAGTGCAGTGCCTTGGACACCATGGTGTATTCATAAAAAATAAAAAGAGATGAGCAAACCCTGGACCTTTTCTTCATCTACTTTTTCTAAAGGCTAGGTTTTATTTAGCTGTACACCATAGGCAATAGCCCCACATAGAGTATATGTATGCAGTTACTTCAGTGTTGGTGCAGATTTAACATTTTTTATATCCTCTTTCACTGCTGTACCTCTACATTTACGCCTGGAGAAGACATAACCAAAGTCTAGGTGTTAAAACAAACTGCACCTTCATTTTCTCTACACTAATGCACCCCCGTGGATAGGTGCAACATCATCAAGCCATTCCTATGGAAATTCAGGACTGTTAGGGAAACAGAATAGTGGGAAGAGAAGCACAATCACCACGAGCAGCCATCTTCCTCATTCTGCCGAGCGATCTTGGCTGTCCTGCGTTTGATCGATGCGAGGCCACCTGCCACGCCGTGAGGCGTGCTTAGACACTGGAACGTGTTGCCAGCCAGATGTAATTTGCTTAATGTTGTGTATATATTGCCACTCTAATGACAGAATATCAGGTTGCAGGTTTCCTCTATTGCAGCAGAGGAGTGCGGAGAGCATGCCAGGAGAGTAAAGTGAAATGGTGAAAAGTGCAATGTCCGGTTGGGAAAATACGAGCAAGGACGTTGAATGCAATAAATCAACAGTGGAAGCTAAAACTGTAGCAGCGTGGCTCATTGCACAAAAATAAAAGCAGCGTGCGTGAAGATACACACTGTTTCACCGCCACATTGACCACGCAGCTGGGACCCCAGTGAAACCAGTCCAGATGAGGAATGACATCACAGCCCACTGGTGACACCAGCTGCTGCATGGTGGCAGATGTGGCGTTGGAAGTCTGAGTGGGATCTACGTAGGGAAAACGGCCCCACAAACAACACCGCCACTAAATGACACTTATCATGTAATTCTGAAAAGATATCAATGTAAAGGCTGTTTTATGCTTCTGCGTCAACTCCACACCGTCACTCCTACGCCGCCGTGACCCTTTCGGAGTTCTGCGTCGGGGGTTGCTTTGCATCGCGGTGCATTTCACCGCCATAATGTTAGGGTGGGTGATAAGTCTGAGGTTATTTGCGAGGTGTTTGCCAGCCAGTTTATGTTATGTTAGCAAGCAAACTTTAGCACAACTGCCCACAAAGTACCGCTTGCTGGCGAAGTGCTCATTTCAAAACGTTACTGACATATAGACACTTTACAAACAGATGACCCCATCATTGTAACCAAAATATGTCTGAGTTTATTTGCAAAGCTTATGTCAGTGAACTAGCATGCTGCTACTCCCCACAGTAGGCTGCTTGAAACACTGACTGTCAACAAACAGCCAGGACGAGTTGACCAATCACAGTCCTTGCGGTCTGCGTCGCCTCGACGCAAAGTTAAAAATTTTTTGGAGGTGCACGGCTACGGCGGAGGGCTGGGAGCGGGGTTCGCGGCAACGCAGAGGGGTCTCCGGGGGTACGCCGTCGATTATACGCAGAAGGATAAATCAGCCTTAAGCTCTGAGCTTTCTAACTTTCCGATTATGTCCCCAACCTTTCTTGAACAAACAAAGCATTGTGGCTGAGAGAAGCCAGAGCAAATGGATTTTCCAAACATGGTAATGTATCTCCTCCTCTTCACAGCCTTTTCTTTTTGTATTTACTTTTAATTTGTATTGATCTTTCGCCCGCACCTCAATTTTGCTGATGTCGGAAAGGTGAGGGAGCATTACAATATACAATACTTTTTCGCTCCTCTCTTATCGTGGAGGAAATGAAAAGCAAATGGCACCTTTGTCCAGGACGTGAGATCGTCCAGGCGGAAGGGCTTTGAAGCGCGGGGTGAAATTGAAAAGGTTGCAGGTTCACATCCCTGGACAATGACGGCCCCCTCTGCCTCCACTCTTGCAGCTCACAGGAGATTAGAAGAACGAGAGAGATAAGGAGTGGCATTGGCTAAATGTTTTTTTTTTTTTTTCTGGGATGGACAGATCGAAAAAGCTGAAGTGCTCCAGTTAGCCAGAAGACAGACAAATAGACAGAGACAGACTGGCAGAGCGAGGACACAAAGTAAATCATTCAGAACTGACCTTGACTTGATTGTTGTGCGTAAACTGGTCTGCTGGTTCAAAGATAAAAAGAAAAAAAAAAAAGAAGAAGCTGAGCACACAAGACCAATAATAAAAGTGTATCAAAGAGTAGATTTAAAAACCATATGTCAGATGTGTTATATGGTCAGAGAAGTAGCACAAGTGAAGATGTCTGAGGTAGTGATACTTTCCTCGTTCCAAACCAAATGCTCAAGTTCTAAGTGTACTTGTAGTGCAAATATTATGCACATGGTACTGTACGTCAAAATTTGCAATAAATTTTGGCACTGAACTTGACCCAACTTTAATTACAATTCTGAATCGAAAATGGAAAAAATTTTAAAACATTACATTTTGCAAGTTAACTCTTTTTAAACTATTTTGTCTTGTGTGACACAGATTCATGGCAAATTTGTTTCGACCTAATTTATTTGAGTTTTTCTTCTATTTGTATTTTGTTTCCTACCCATTTTCAAAAGATTGTGAAAGTGCACTACAACAGTTGATCTTGTTTTGTGTTTATCATTTAAACATTTGAATATATCTTTTTATATTTATTTTGAGGTGAATTCAAAAAGTTCAACTGGAAAAGTATTAAGGGAAATTTCACAGTTTAAGGTGTTTTCACTGTTGATTTGTTCAGCTGTTTCACTGTTTTTTTTTAAGTTCAACAAATGTAACACCTTTCCAAAAGTCAAAAAGTAATTGGAGTAAATAATTGCGACTTCAATATTGACCAAAAACCATAATTGAGCAGCCCTACAAACACCTGGAACTTAACAAACACACACACACACGTACACAAATCCTCCAAATCCAGTGCAATTTTTTTTGTGCTTTTCATGACCCACATAAAATATGATAATGCATGCAGTCAGCCTGCAAAATAGGTGAGGCTTTAGGGAAATGATGAAGGAGCACAGTGCAGCGAAGGCCACCACGCACACTGCTGCTTAGCAGACATCCTGCTGCTCCCCTGAGATACGCACTGTCCTCCTCACTCACTCTGCGGGCCACTCAGCCCCCAAATTAAAAACTAAATATCGTTGTTGCATCTGTAATGCGGTGTATATTCACACTATGTCCTCAACATTTAGCTTCAATTGTTTTTCTTTCCTCGTCCGAATGGCTAAGCCTTGTGATAGAAATACTGTTCCAATTTATGTCGACTGGCAAGACTTTCAGAGAACAATTTGTCCACGATAAACAGTCGTTCATACTGAAATATTTCCTTTGAGTCATTCAAATTGAAGCTGCTTACTGTGCACATACTGTAAATTCCATCTTTCCGAGGCTACAGGCTTATGCCACACCATTAGCACATTTCCTGCCAGACACAGCTTCAACACAGATCTCATCATTCTACCATCCAGGCGTGCAGTATACTTCATACTATAGCTGGGCGAAAAATGTCCACACACATTTCATCTCACAAGCAACCAGTCAATTTCTCCAAGGGTTTAGAGAGGGAGGGGGTAGTAGGATCTGCATAAAGGGAAAGGAGCTGCACTAAACATACAGTACCTGCATTTTTATTTGCCTTAAAAGAGAATTATTCAAATTTAGCTTGTGGCGAGAGTGTGGTCTGTCCATTGGTCTGTCAGGACTATGTTCTCTTTTCTCCCTTCGTCTCCTGTGGGTTCAGACCCACCTGATGTTTGAATTAGCTGGTTTAAATGACAGGGCCGCCTCAGAGAGATGCCCACAGGCCCTGCTCTCCCAGGGTTTCAAAGGCCCAGCGACCCGGTTGCTGTCGGCTGTCAGGGAGGAGATGGGAACGTGTGGCGGCGAGATAACCTGTACAGGACAGAGCCCAGAGTTGTGTGCCTCTTTGACAGGCTTATTAACGGGAAAGCGCCAAGGCAAAAGCCCCTATCGGCAGGGGGATCAGGGGAGAAGAAACCTTCCCTTATCACCAGGACACCAGGGATTAAAGCCTGGCCTGCTCTGATAAATTAATTATTCTCTCTTATCTGTCATGTTTAAAGACTGTCAGACAAACCCACCTAGAGCCACAGCGCTGGCCGACCTATGCTACGATGACAGAGAAAGGAACACCAGGCAATCAGACCAGGCTATGTGTGCACATATAATTCTCTCTGGATGCTCCTTTGTCCAGTCTGCTAGCTAATGCCAAACAAAGACAGAAAAGAAAAAGCTTTTTAAGTAAACATTCTGTTTTGTAAGAAAGGGAAAAGTTAAGAGAAATTTAATTTGCAAGGAGACGCACGACAATTCTCTAATTCATCATAATATGCTGTGCAACCTGGCAGCATAGGTGTAATCAAATCTGGCCAGTGCCCCCCCCACCCCCCAATATATAATAATAATTTCCTTTACATAAATAAAACACATTTGCACCATAACTTGATGCAGAAAAGACACAAATTGTTGCAGAAAAATTTCCCAGAATTCAGGAAATGAAGTGTTTGATATGTTGAACACAAAGTAATGCCCTTGCCTGGCAGTAATAAAACACAGTCGTCGTGTTCCCTTTGTGTGGTTCATGTTGTCTTACTTGAATGAGACACCTCCTATCTTTGGAAATGAATTTGTACATACTGGGGAGCAGTCTGGGACTGGCCATGGGGAGCACCGGGAGAATATAAAGAACTGTAGACAGACCCCATTAAGGTCCGTTTTAGTCTTATTAGTGATTGTACTGGTAGGGATTTGTAGGGATTAGTTGTAGTTTTATTTGTGATGGTACTTGCTGCTCAGATTTGATTAGGTTGGTTTTTATAGATGTCTGTTATCATGATTGTATTACACTACGAATAACTGGCACCCTAATTATGGATTATGGGACCTTAATTACTTTAAATGATGTGATTTATGTATTCCATTTGCTGATTTCCAGTGCTCCACTTAATGTGGATTTCCTTTTGTTGTCTTTTATTGTGCTGTGTCTGATTGTCTTACAGTACATGTTTGCCTTACTGCACCACAAATTGCCCCTTGGGGACGATATCAATAAAGTTCAAGTTGAACCTCCACTTACCACCAGAGCTTCTCCATATGCTGTCGGGAAGTAATGTACTGTAAAACTAAAAGTGACATTCTGCAACCTTGAGTATACAATTTCTACCCATTGTAACAGCTCTGGGACAGTGTGGAGCCCATGCTAGAGGACAGTTGATGATATTGCTGGTCTACAATCAAAAACGGAGAGATCAGGGACATTTCAAACTAATTCATATCAACAGAAATCACCTGTCCTCTGAACACAGTTCACCTTAAAATAAGGAGGTCCTAAATGCAGAGACGTGAGCTGCCTATGTCATAACCTGCCCTTTAATGCTCTTGAGGGAGCTGCGTGAAGTCTGTCAGCGGCGCTCACCTCCAGCGTGACCGGGGGCAGAGAGGCAGCGGCGTGCCTGGAGGCTGATTGACAGACTGGGCCAGCAGCGGGCTTCACTAGCACCTCTGCAATAATAGCAAAATGTGAATGCTGGGAATATTAATGTCCTTCATATTTTATTAATTCTGAATCCGTGGGATATCAGCGTGGTGCTTTATGAAAAGAAAACATCAATCCTGCACAGGTAATGACCGCCGGAGCAATTTAGGGGGTAAGGGAGGGAGACAGGGAGGAGGAGGAGGGAATGTGAACCCCTCTAGTTATGTACTGAGGGAGATGGAGAAAACTAATATTTGGCCGTACACTGTTGGGTATCGTCCTGTGACTCCAGGGATGAAACGCGCATACAGGCTTTTGCTTGAGGTGTCTCATCCAGCTAAATAGGAACATTTTTGTTTGACACCCCGCCCCTCTCTATTTTTACATATCCTGTGTGTCTGCACATGATTGCGAGACTGTACGCATGGGCGTGTACTGTATGTAAATTTCTGCTTGTGTGTGCATGTCTGCCTTTCTGTGTGTGTGTGTGTGTGTGTGTGTGGGAGGTTATTTCCTTGATTGAAGTGTGGGGGCTTTGTTGTTCACAAAGCTTGTCACATAGTTTAAAGCGTCAAATTGACACGACAGAGCACCGACGGCATTAAGAGTGACACGTGGTTTCATAAAAGCATGCATATGTAACAGTAGGAAAATGCTTTCAAGGTCAAGAAAAAAATAAAAAAATGAGAAAAAAAAAAACTGGGATGCAGCTTGTCGGAGACATGTGCCGAGGCATTTTCAGACCAGCTGGCTGAAAGATCCCATAAGTCAAAGCGTAGGTTTGATGATTAACAAAGGACTTGTCATTATTTGTTTGCGTCTCAATGGAACATCACTTGAAAGCTGATCACTGGTGTGATGGTCATGCCCCGTGGAATTTAAGCTGTTGCTTGATTCAAGGAAAACAATGGAACGTCTGGCAATCATGGCCAAATTCTGTGAAAACTTGTACTCTGGTGTCTCAAACCGGCAGATGCCTATAGGGTTAGTGTGAGTAGGTGGTTGCCTGTGTGTTATTGTTAGAGGACCAGGCAATCGATGTGATTGGGTGATGTGGACAGATGGATGTACGAATAATGACGACCACCTACCACTACCATTCACTCTCATTTTCTTATGTTCAGGATTTCGGAAAGACTTGATTTTACATATGGTGTGCAGGCCTTTCTAATTACATGATAGATGTTAAGTATTCTCCGGGGCAGTACATTGTTCTCAAATGGCTGCAACTAGACAGTTTAATAGTTTCTGGCTACAGCCTCAGTTGCCATTATGTCTAATCATAAAAACATCTGGAACATTTCAGAGTCCGTCTCTCTGCCGCAGCCATTAGGGGTCCAATGTCTCCGACTTCCTCCTCTGTGTTTATTTGGATGGCCTGAGGCTGAATGGCAAACCAAATACTTGAGAATAATAAAAAATGATAAATCATTTCTCGGTGATTCGATGAAAGTTTCAGCGCTTTTTCTCTGCAATAATAAATCATATTCTGAAATGATGCCCCTAGCCCATTCACAGTCCACACGAGTCAGCCGCTGTGCCTCGCCAATAAAATTTCATCCTCTTTCATCTGAATAAAAAGACCCCACTCGTCATTGATATTCTCCTTGCATCTAAAATACCACTACCTGCATATGTGAAACATTTCATTTACATTCAACAACAAAAAAGCTTTGCAGTCCATTAGCGGCTCTGACCCATACCAGCTTTCAGATGAAGTATTAGCTGCGCGGTTATATATTTTACACGCTAACTGACATGGGCACCTCAGGGGAGCAGCAGCACAGACACAGCGCTGGGGCCTGGAAATAACGCTGCAATGATTATGGCGTGCCTTCAAAAGGTCACTGTGATATAGGGATTTAAGCCCTTGTCATCTAACTGAAGACTGTCACAATGGTGTGGGCAAAGGTGCTATCTGCCCTGTAGCGCTGTCATCATGCCACTCTCAAAGAAAGTTTCAGGTACATTAGCAAGCTCAAAGGAAGCTAACATACAGAATAGTAGCTATATGCTTTTTTTTGTTGCTGATTGTCAAAACGTTTTTGTGAGATAAAGGAGGAAGGGCGAGGCATAGGTGAATTGAGGAATGTTTGACATTTTATTGAAAATAACGTCAATATAATTTGGAAAGTAAATCGTAATCTCTCAAAAATACCTTAACATTTGTCTAACATTTAACAGTTTAAAAAATATAATTAGCAACTTCGTTATCCCTTTTTAGTAAACTGAAAGCAATATAGTAATATTACGAGTAACATAACTGATTACTTTTGATACTAAGTCATAAGTAATAGTATTACTAGGGTTGGGTACCTTTCGCATCTGAACCAATATCAGTACCGATAACGGTACCTGAAATTCGGTTCCTGGTACCCAACGGTACTTTTTTCGGTACTTTTCCTCTGTAATTACAAAAAAAAAAATATTTGAGTTGTAAAAATAATTCCACACCTATTTATCCTATTTACGTATTAACATTATGTTATTTATTTAAAATATTTTACACTGACAGAAATTAAATAAAAATAAAACTCCTCCCAAACCCGTGCCTACAACCTATTAAATTGAATAATTATTGAACTTTTATTCTTGTATTAGTATATTATTCTGTTTTAGCCGGTTTTATTTTTATCATGACCGTTTTAAATTGCTCTTTAATGTTTCATGTAAAGCACTTTGAATTGCCTTGTTGCTGAAAGGTGCTGTAGAAATAAAGTTGCCTTGCCTTACAACCTCAGCCTTTCAGTCAGTCCCCAGGGCATAGAAACCACTGTTGTGCCTGCTTGTCTCAGAGGAAGTGTAACGCCAACAGCACCGCGACCGCTTTCGGCTCGCCATTAATATCATATGGCAGCAAACGCTGTCTGTGTGAAGTTTTGAAAAACTGTAACCACACTTGAAACCACTTCATCGGCATCGCCGTGACTCACTGGGACTTCAACAAAACTGCAGAGCCGAGAGGACATAAGCTTGCGCTTACGCGTTCTCAGGTAGCGAAATTTGGCACCGTTTGATTTTACGTGAACCAATACTCGGTAATACGGATGTGATTCGGTCGGTACCGGTAAAAGTACAGGGTTTGGTACCCAACCCTAAGTATTACTTTTTTAAGGAGTAATAAGTAAAGCGTAAACTTCCTGAGTAACTTGCCCAAAACTGATCGTAACCTTGCTCAGGACACAATCACTTATCACCATCCTCGCGCTAATTTCTTCTAATTTCACTAGTTCCAGCTTCTGAAACCAGCACCTTCCCCCTGCCACCAGCACTGAGACCAGAGGACCCATAACAGCAGAGTTATTATGGTCTGGATTTACATGGATTTCTGTGAAAGTATTGGCCTCATCTTATGAACTAATCTTCTCTCTAGGATCTACAAACAATATATAAGCAGAGCTTTACCTTTAAACAAGTCTCATCGTTCAACAATGCTATCTATCATATAACTGCTATAACTATTATTCTATTCTAGTGTTTCAAGTAGGGTTGGGCAATACTGTATATCGATATTATATCCATATATGAGGCTAGAAATCCAATTCAATTTTGGAAATCGTAATATGTCAAGTGTTGTCTTTTCCTGGTTTTAAAGGCTGCAGAGAGACAGAAACAACACACTATAGCTGTAACAGAATCATGTTAATAATGTTGATTATTATTTTCATCATAATAATAAAGTTAGGAAAATATCCTGATAATTAAATCAGCCCTCAAATTAAATCCTGTATCCCTTCCATTGAACACACCTTGGAGTTAGGCAAGACCCTTATTTCATCATATATTTATATATATGAGGGTGCGGAGGAGTCATTTGGAGTCAGGGAATAGTTCAAATGGGCTAAACTGCATGCTGAATTATTGAGGATTCTATTAACATTCAAATCTGAAATTGATTTGACACAGTCAGGCCTCTGCTAAGTGACAAGAAATAGCAAGGCAGTGGAGGAAAAGAAGCTGTGCCGAGGTAATTGTCCAGATGTCTTTTTTAATTTTTTCCTCCGAACTGTTTTGTACCTGTTAAGAGACATTTCCTTGATGCGGATATTGATGCACAAGTTCTCAAAGTCTGATTTCATGTCTCTGCAATCCTCATGAGCTCAACAGAAAAAAACTTTTAGAAGGCCAACGGAAGACTGAAAGTAAACCAAACGGAGAGAGTGTGTGTGTGTGTGTGTGTGTGTGTGTGTGTGAGGGATCACAAATCAATAGCTTGGGGTCATCTTCTCCAGACAATCGTAACTCTGCAGATAACGCAGCACAGGCCCGGCAACCTCATCGCCTTTTAAAGATCTGTTTACACAGAGACAAAGACGAGAGACCTTTTAATAGGACAGACCTGCCACTTGCATTGAGGTCATTTACTTTAGAACTTGCATTTACTGGACAGATGCCTTGTTAGTTCAGGACTGCTTCGGTTTTTTTGGTACTTCGATGTGAACCAGTTCTGTTATGTCTGGATATTATAATATAACAAATGTAGCATCGTCTCACGTCCTCTTTAGATCCTGTATTCGAGTCATGATTAAAACAAATTTCAAAAGATGCAGTCATTAGCATTCAGACAGTCACACTGGCATTTTACCTTGTAGAATACAAAATAGATTGGAGTGGCTATACCCAAACCCAGGTTTGGTAAATATACAAACTGTTCCTACAGACAACTTCTATTAAAATCATACATTCATTCAACTCAAGAAGAAACTCTTAGGGGATGTACAAAATCACATTAACAAAGACCACCTGAGTACTAGAAAAGATGCAATACTCCACTTACTATTCGGTTTCTTACAAAGCAGTCTTTTTCTATAGAATAAAACTGCAGAAGTAGCTGTTTGGCTTCACGTTTCTAATAGCTGGTGTCATCCTCCCTCGGTTGTTTGGCTTTAAACCAGAAGGCCAGTTGGATAATTGTATCTGTGGAGTAAGCCTGCAGTGCTATTACTGGCGAGAGAAGGTTTCATCAGAAGCAGATGAAATTACTTTTGTTTTCTGGGTTATGAACAATGAACAATGTTTGTCAAATAGGACCGACAGTATTGACTTGGGAGACTACTTTCTTTTTTTTTGGAAAAGCATAGAAAAAGAAAACAGTAAAGGCTTCAGAACTCCATCAGCAAATATAAATCTCAAAACCTTTGCAGAAGACCAGGAGCAGTGGTGTAGTCTACGTGATACGCAGGAATACGCCGTACCCCCCACTAGGAAAGGTCAAGGATTTCCGTATACCCACCAAGGTTATAATCGTTAACGAAAACGAACGAAATAACGAAAACTTGGCGGGAAAAAAAACATTGTCGTTAACTGAAATAAAAAAACAAAAAACGAGGCATTCCAAAAAAACGATAACTAAAACTGTAATGTCCGTTCGCAAAACTAAACTAAAATTTAATTATTGAGTAAATGTCCTTAGTTTTCGTCTTTGTCAATGTCTTTCATAGAGAAAATAACGTTATATCTTTCCGACCATGACATTTCCCCTTAGACATGTATGGTTTCCGACTGGGAACCCAGAAATTCAGACATTCCACGTCAAATTGAACACAACATGTCCGTGCCCCTCGCCTGGCATCATGGCGCCACTAAAAGTCGGAAGAAAGCAGCAGAGTTCCATTTGATGATGACTGTGTCAGATAAAAGCAAGTACCTTGCAGTGGAAGGTGGTAAAATATGTGGACCATTTATTAAAGGGAAATTTGAAAGTACATTTGAGAAGCGCACACAAGGAGGCTAACCTAGCTTACCTTAACAAGGTAAAGGAGAACGCAAAGCCCCCTTCCCCTGAAAGAGAAGCTAATATAACCCAGTACAGGGCATGGATGTATGGGGCCAGGGCCAGGCAGCATGACGGAGACAACGCAGGACAGAACACTACAGGAGGGCTTTCAGCGGCGACGCGATAGCTGCTGGTTAGTAAATACTTAGGAACCCCATAAGCGGGAGGAAGCGTGGGTTAATATGTCGAGTGATACTGGGATGTCTACACAACTGTGAGTCGACGGACTTCAAAAAGTTCGCAACTTTACTCGAACCAAAGTTCAAAACACCTGTTCATGTCGGTCTTCTTTAGTCTGTTGGCTATTTAGGATTTTTCCTGGAACACGTCACTCACACATTTTGCACTTACTGTCTTGTGTAGACCGTAGATAGTTTACATATTTATGACCATATGTAGGCTACATTCTATGTACTGGTGTTATTGATGAAAACATTGCGAATACATATTTCTAAAATTTAATCATGTATTTGTTGAGTTATTATTACACAATAATTTTTCTGAACTTTTTGAATCCCTCCAAAAATAATCCATATTGCAAAAAAAAGAAGACTAAAACTAAACTAAAATAAAAAAATAAATAAAAAATAAACTAGCAAACCTGCTTTAAAATCTAAAACTAAACTGAATTTGAAAACAAAAAGTCAAAACGAAATAACAATAAAAAACTAATGAAAAATGCAAAACTATAATAACCTTGATACCCACTTACAAAAGCGCCAGGATAACGTTACGTAACGACGATTGTTTTGTGACAAAACGTTCACACTTTTGTTCAGAAATTCCCTCCGTCTGTGGTGCATGTCGCGTAGGAACAACAACACCGTTGCTTGACGGTAATTTCTCTGCGCAACCGTAAAGGAGATGTATGAAACAAAAGCGAACTTCTCACCACACCCTTTTAGTGTTTTGGTAAGCCTGCCCCTGAAGCTTCACTGCCACTTCGGGCGACACTGCAGCGGACGCTAACGTTCCAGAAACTACGGAAAGTGAGCCAGATGAGGCAGACGCTCTTCGTGGTAACGCTACAAAAATAAAACGTATGGGGTTGTCGCTCTGGGACGCGTCGCTCTGGGATGGGCGAGTCTGAAGCTGGGAGGGAAATATTACAGTATACTCACTACAAAAAAACTAGACTACACCACTGACCAGGAGTAAGTCTGAATGTTCTGATGGAGATTTGTTTAATGAAGTGAGATTACCTGTAGTCCAGGGCTCCACAGTGTGAGCGTTTCACTCGCATTTTAGATTAAAAATAGATGTCTGCGAACTGTACAATCTATTTAGGAGCACGCGTGCGAATAATCTCCCATCGACTTTGCGACATTATAGTTTTAATTTGTTGTCTTTCCGTCTTTGTTACTGGAGCACATATAGCGTGTCTCGGAGCGGCTGCTTCCGGCTCGTCGTTATGCGACTGCAACGTTGTCTGCGTGGGGTTTTGAAAACTGACCACAGTTGCAACTGCTTTATCGGTATTGCTATCCTTGTTAACCGAACACACTGCAGAGGAGACGTCTCTCTGCCGTCTGCCGTACATGTAAAGCCACCTACACGTGATCTGCGGTAAAACCGCTGTGCGCTGGTTGTGCCTCTGTTGGTCCAACCCGGTCTCACGGCAGTTCGTGTAAATGTCCACGTTATTCTTAATCTATTGATACGTGTTCACGGAGACGTTTTTCTCGTTTTTTACGTGTAAATGTCACGTTATTTTCTCGGGGAAGAAGTCGCTCCATAAGCCGGGAGGCGCCCGCGAGGCGGCCCGCTGGGGACCCGCTGGATGAGGCGGCCGGGAGGCGGCCGAAAAGGACGCTCCATAAGCCGGGAGGCGCCCGCGAGACAGCCCGCGAGGCGGCCCACTGGGGACGCCCCACAATAACAGGATGGCGGAGGTTGGGTTTAGGAAAAAACTTACGGGGAAAGGGCGCCTTAAACGCCGGGGAAAGGGCGCCTTAAACGCGCCACAGTAACACGCGGGACAAAACGCCACACGCAGGGACGCCATCCCCGGGAAACAAAGGGCCGCACGCGGGACGTGATACCCGCTCGCGGGACGCGATACCCGCTCGCCCGGGTGAAAGTCCTGTGTTGTTTGACCCATCCACCACCCCGACCAACCTCCCTACGCGGATTTTCGGCTTTTTATATCACTCCCTACCATTTCGTGCTGTGGCCACAAAATATGCTTCCCATTGAAATACATTACTTTACATTTTCGTGTTGTCCACCACGTAAAAACCGACAAAAACGTCTCCGTGAACACGTATCAATAGATTAAAATAACGTCACATTTACACGAACTTCCATGAGACCGGGCTGGTTGGTCCTATGGGGAGAGAGAGCGGTGGAGACAGAGGACGCGCTACCCTTGGCGTCGTGCACCGCTCAGAATTGCCGCTGAGTGTTGCATTTAAAGTTCATATTATTACAACTTTTACCTTGTTTATATTGATCATTTAAAGGCGTGACCAAAGCCAGAAGCAGCGATGACCTATACCTGCGCCTGTGCTCTGCGCCCTACTGTACCTCACGGTTTGACCTCTGATCATGTGTAAGCGGCTTAACAGCGGCAGTAAAACTGTATTTCACACTATAATGGTTAAACCTGGTAATTAATCCACGGTTCACGTGCACGCCGAACTGTTACACCATTACTGTATATTCAACATCACTGACTTTATTGATAAATAGAAAACGTATTTTCAAAAAGAAAACATTACACTTCATAACATTTTGTATTCATAACACGATTGTATTATTGTAAGAATTAGCTCCAAGTATCACTGTACACAACAGTTACCTTATGGGAGTCGCGCTATAGCTGACTGGAGTGAATTCTCCAAAAGGTCTGTCTGGATTCAGTGGGACACTTTGTACAATGACAATAAATGTACCTTGAACCCTGCAGTTTAAAGTATAAAAAAAAAAGATTTGAAGCGGAAATCCTTTTCTATCTAAATAGATTGAAATTCTATTCAAATAAATGAAATCACTTCGCTTGTAAATGTCTCCTCATATTCCTTTTATTAAAAAAAAAAAAAAAAAAGACATTATTTAATACACTTTCATTGTGGCCCTAAAATTCTTTATGCGCTCCTAAATTTTTCAACTTAGGAGCGAAAAAGTTAGCGTTGAGCCCTGTAGCCTCCAGGTTAGGAATAGCTTGAGAAGAGAAGATTATTTCATGCTAATCATAAATCACAGCTTTTGGCAGTAAACCATACCATAATTATCCTCCATCTCAATCTCACAATCTTACCTTGAATAAGCCATTGGCAAAAAGGTTCAAAATTAAAGTCGAACTTTGAGCATATCTGTTTGACAGAATGTTTTAGCAGAGCAAATTGTGAGTAATACTGGGGAGAGATGGACCCCACTGCTGCTGGCGTCGGAAAACAAAGGCTCGGCCAGTGCTGCAGACTACTGCCTCTTGTTGTGAGTGGGCAGCTTTAGGTGTACATAGTCTGCAGAGATGTTCCAAAGTAGTAAGTTAAAAACTAAACACTGTTTGGTCAATTTACAGTCAAATATAAAATTGGATTATCTAAAAAAAAGTGTTGTTGTTTTTATTATCTTCTGCCCACACATTAAACATAATTTATGTAAGGGTCAAGTAAAGGATCGCATTAACTGCCACACTGCATTGTCACATCTACGCTGGATCCAAATATTCGACTTTTCGGATATTTGTTCATTAGATAGGTATTCGATTTTCAATTTTGGGATTAAAATATTCGTTTTTTTGGTTCGTTTTCTTAGCCTTTCAATACTGTAATAACAGTGTCCTCAACAAATGAAAAAATAAAATTATAAAATAAACTGTGAAAAAATGTGCATGCAGGCTGAAATTCCCCGGGGTGTTTTGTTGGGATTAACCCTTGTGTGGTGTTCGGGACCCGTTTTCAATGTTTGCTAAAAGAAAAATTATGCCATTTATTATTTCTTCTAACTCAAACTCACTGGCCTTGGCTCATTTTCTGTGAAGAACATAAAAAAAAAATACTGGACCCGAGTGTATTTAATTGTAGGTGCTATGAAACTATGTTGTCTTTCTGCATATCCAGAGCTATTCAGTCTCTTCACCTCTGCCGAGAACGGAGAAATGTCTTGTTATAACCGAGCAGTCTGATGTATGTTTATACTGCAGCAGCCTGCTGTCGTTCAGGCGATTTTATGATGGTAGAAATAGTATGGCCGAGCATAATGCCTCTCTGCGCTCTGGTGAGGTCACTGGCTGATCAGAAGCCTCGAATACTCGCTATTGATTAGTACCGAAGCTTTGAAGCACAAAAAAATGGCATTGGGGACAGCCCTAATCTACTCCATCTCGTTGTTAGTTATTCTCGCCTAAATCCTCTAACATGTTGTAATAGGTCCACTTAAAAGTCATTTGAAAAGGACCATTGCCTGCAGTCATTCAGTGCCTATGGAGAAAAGAGGATGGTAATGAAATGCCAACCAGTCTTATGTTTCAAACTCCACTTTTGTACTTTTCCAAACTTGTAATGGCTAATCGACAAGGAAAATAGTCGTTAGCTGCAGCCCCAGTCACAGCCATGGTGCTCTAGCACAGATGGTGCTGACACGTTCCTGTAATTACGTTTGATTCTGCAGTAATATCTTGTCAGTGTGGTTTGGAGAGCCAGCAGCAGATCTCCAATCTCTCAGAGGACCTGAGTGGCCAGGCAAAGCTAATTACAGGGACTCCCATGCGCTGAAGAAAGAGCAAGCAGAAATACCTTTATCCTGCTAAGGTGGGTCCCTGGTGGCACTCGGCAGCTGTCATTCACCATCAACTCCAGCTGTGTTAATTCCAAATAAACCTCTGCTTGGAGCAGACTGCAGGGTCTCCTGAGGACCTGGGCTGTGACAACCATCAGTCAGGCCTTAAAATGGGGGCATATTAAAGATGGGGTTAATCCACCATAACCTGAGGATGTGCCAAGATCCCTGTTGTCATAGATACGGTGGGCCCCTGCAGCACATGGGCTAGTATTTAACCACATAGCAAAAACTAGGGCTGTAACTAAATTGTCATAGTCAATTAATCTGTTGATTATTGTTTTGATTAACCGATTAGTTGTTTGGTCTGTAAGATGGTGAAAAATGTCGATGAGTGTTTTATTTGAAGCCAAAGATGAAGTCCTCAGATGTCTTGTTTTGTCCACAACTCAAAGATATTCAGTTTACTGTCACAGAGGGGTGAAGAAATTAGAAAATATTCACATTTAAGAAGCTAGAGTGAGAGATTTTTGACTTTTTTCTTAAAAAAATTATTCAAACAGATTAATATATTATCAAAATAGTTAACGGGGCGGCCTCTAGCTCACCCAGTAAGAGCGTTTGCCCCATGTTGGCTGAGTCCTGCAGCGGCGCAGAGCTCAAATCCGACCTGCTGCCCTTTGCTGCGTGTCATCCCCCATCTCTCTCCCCCTTTCATGTCTATCCACTTTCCAATTAAAAGGGAAAAGACCCAAAAAAATTATTAACGATTAATTTAATAGTTGACAGCTAATCAATTCATTGAATAATCTTTGCAGTTCTAGTAAAAACAGACTTTAGGCATCCCAATAATCCGGCCTGTTGTGGTAACCCAATCTGTATACTGTGTACTAGAAAGATCAGGGGTCTCATTTATAAACGTGGTGTACGCACAAAATGGGGCTGAAAATGTGCGTACGCCACTTCCCACGCAAAGGTTGTGATTTATAGAAAACAAACTTGACGGGAGAATGTGCGGTCCTCCACGCAAACTCTGACCCATGCGTACGCACATTTTAGAGACAAAATAGTGATTGGCGACACAGATGGTGAGGTGGTGAACTGAAGTCAGACTGCAGAAAGCAAACAGGAATAACGATTACTAGTACTGATGCCTCGCGCACATTTTTTCACTCTGACTTTTTTTTTGCCGTATGCCATTTTGGGCTTTTGGGCGTACGTACACTTATAGTAAGGATCCTACGCACAGTTTTATAAATGAGACCCCAGGTGTATTAAATCTACAGTAAACACAGGTTGAGGACAGCTGGGCTGGCCTATCCAGGAGATGTGATTGTGTTATTGCCACCACAATATTAAAAGATAAATCAAAGACACAGAATAGCCCCTAACTTTCCCGTTTATCTCAAAATCTTTCAGAACAGGTTAGAACACAACGCATTACAATGAGAGAGAGGTGTGCAAGTGAACGGTTTCATGCAATGACCTCTGTTGCACTGGAGTGATAAAATGCCATGGCTTATGTGCTTTTAATCCATCAAAAAAAAAAAAAAAAAAAAAAATAATCTTCCTAAAAAAATAAAAATAAAAAAAAAACTCAACCATGACGTGACCACTGTGGCTCATCATAATGTGCCCTAAAATGAAGAGGACATCATACAAGGGATTGCAGAGCGAACTGCATATATCCATCAGAAAGGATGCTATAATATAGCCGACATATGTTAACAAGGAAATATAGGCAGCACTGTGAAACTCTACTATGAATACATTATGAGGTGAGGACCAAATAAAATCACACTTTGCCCCACTGTCACTTTTATGAGGTTACTATGTATATATGCAGTCATCCAGCAGATGAAAGACTTTGTCTGCAGGTTTCCACTCAGGGCTAAAAATAGTTCGATACACAACACATTGAGAGAGGTGGCTGCTGTTCTGTGTGGAGGGAGCGTGCGGTAGCAAATAAGACGCAAATTTCTGTGCACCATGGCGCTCCTGAATTAGATTAGTCAATTCACGTATTGCAATCACTTAGTCAGAGCAAGCAAACTGGAGCAAAATTCTAATAAAAAAAAAGATGGATGGCCTGACGCATCGTATAGGTAGTTCTATATACCGGTAGTAAAAAAAAAAAAAAAAAAAATACCACAGGCATCATTTAGCTTTTCTCTCTAAAATAAAGATCCACGGTATTGTTTCTGACAAATTCATTATTTTTTTTGGGCATTTTTGTAGGCCTTTATTTGATAGGACAGCTTAGACATGATAGGGGAGATTGAGGGAATGACATGCAGCAAAGGGCCACAGGTTGGGAACCCAACCCACGGCTGCTGCGGCGAGAACTGAGCCTCTGTATGTACTAGGTGAGCTACCCAGGCACCAAGACAAATTCATCATTGAACTGAAATTTTTAAAGAAAAGAATAAAATGTATTATGATTGGGCAAACGTTTCTTTCTACACAAATTGTGTGTGTGTGTGTGTGTGTGTGTGTGTGTGTGTGTGTGTGTGTGTGTGTGTGTGTGTGTGTGTGTGTGTGTGTGTGTGTGTGTGTGTCCGTCCAGGACCTGGGCTGTGGTCAAATAGTCAATTTTGCTTAGGAAGGTTCCTAACGAAGTGAAATGACCCGGAAGTGGCTGCCATGATAAGAGCCATTCGAATTGTCTAAGTGATAAGGAAAGGTGCTTCATTGCTTCATTTGTTACCTCCTTTAGCATAGGATACACTGGACCATCCTTTACGAAAGGAAAGGGAGATAATGCCGGCCCATAAGTCCTTGCAGCAGCAAAATTTAAAGCAACGCATCACCATTTCGCCATTCATAATCAATATAAGTGCGCAGTGGCGCCGTAATCCTGTACGCACCGAGCATACATTTTATTTTCTGTGAGACATTGCAACACATCTAACAGGCCTAATAATGATAATGTACTTTATGGCACTGTTTGAGTGGTTTAATAAACCGGTTAATGCAAGCACTTTACTCTCCTCTCTAACCCGTAAAAGGACAGTGAGGCATGTGTTTACAGAACTGTGAATGAACGGATCGCTGAATCCAAAGTTACACAGTGCACCAGACACTGTTACAATATATCATTTTTCGTTAAAAAGTCACTACAGATAGGACTACATTATTATGACCACGTGTAAAAATAGGACTATTATGTGACAATTGCGCAGATCGGCTTTGACAGCATTCAAATAAATTATCTGAAATACCCCACCGACTCGCAGGCTATTGCTTTTAAATGATGCATTGTAGTGATGTATCAGTGTTTTCTTCATAGATTTACTGTAATGATGAGTAAGGCAGTTTTTTAGTAAATGTAAATGTTTCCAAGTGCGCAGTAATGCTAAACTGTAGCAGATATCGTGGGACATTTAAACAGCAACACTAACTGTCAATTTCCACCGGCTGCGGAACGTCGACGGAGTCATTAGGTTTTCCTTAAAGTCAGTGGGCCTCATTCACCAACCGTTCTTACGAAGAAATGTGTTCTTAAACCCTTCTTACGCACTTTTTACGAAGATTCTGGCATTCACTAATGTTTTCTTAACTTGGATTTGTTCTTAGCTAAGAACAAAATCTACGAACACTGAAAAGCACTCTTACGCACATTTGAGTGATGACAATTTGCTCCAAATGATTGGTTACTGCATTTTATTTAATTCTACAGTCGTTTACAATGATAGTATTGTACTGTAATGTATTTCTGATCATTTGTTGAAAAAAAAAAAAAAAAAAAAAAAAAATCACATTATGCAAAAAAACACTAACACTGCAATTTACATCAGCAATTAAACTGATTAAATCCTGCGTTATTTGGTGATTGATCGCTATTTATATGGCCAAAATGCAGTGGTAGAATGTAACAAAGTACAAATTCTTCGTAACTGTACTGAAGTACATTTGTCATGTATCTGTACTTTTCTTAAAGTGATGGTTCAGAGTAATTTACCCGGCCCTTTGTAGACATGACGTGCACAACCTCTCAGAAGCTTATTCACGGTCGCTAACATTACAGTGGCGTTAGCCGCTGAATAGCGCACGAGGCTAACAGACCACGTTTGTCCTGAATGACCCTTATATAAGTCCGAAATGATAACAAAGGTCTACACTAGTACAAATAGGTTATGCATCACAAACGATGGAGGGTTGAAAGGGTACACCAGAAGTTTATGAACACTTGCCTGCTCTCTTCAGCTCTCTGTTGCTGCTGCTGCTACCTGCAGTTAGACTCACAGCAGCAACAACAACAGCAGAGAGCAGAAGCCAGCAGGCAAGTGTTATTTACATAAACTTCTGGTGTACTTACAAACTTTCCAATCCATCGTTTTATGAGTGCATAACCTATATATACTAGTGTAGACCTTTGGTATCATTTCGGGCATTATTAGTGGGGTCATTTAAGAGATACAAACGTGGGTCCATTAGCCCCGCGCTAAGCTATTCAGCGGCTAACGCTACTCTACGCTACTCTACGCTAACTCGCCCAATGTTAGACCCAGGTGAAAAAAGCTTCTGGGGGGGGTGTTTGGCTCGAGGTCATGGTGCAAAGGACCCTAGGGTGAATTACTCCGAACCATCACTTTAAGTAGACTCAATAGTGCATAGTCAACTTTTGACTTTTACTTTGTTACATTTTGCAGCAATTATCTATTATACTCCATTACATTTCTACAACGTTCCGTTACATTTTCTGATCAGTTTTGCCCCCTGCCAAAACGTCTTCCTGACCGTCACACGTTTGTCTCACCAGTGAAGTTTGGTTACCGTAGATATATATGGGGCACCACCGATTCAAGCCGGCTCCGGTGCTCCAGAGCCCTGGCGCAGCGCCGCTGACCCTCGGTTATACAGCCTCCGGTAAAAGTGAAAATGAAAATGTTTGTTTTTTATTATTCCCATTTTTAAATCATAGTTGCGTCTCTACAGCGTCGTTTACTTCTCCGCCAGGCTGCGTAAGACGCGTTCATGTCTTATTTATTTGGCTGGACCTCTTCACATCTCCCCATTTGCGCTGCTTGACACACTTTATTTGCTTACTTGCATGGTTAAAGAAAATAAAATACATCCATGAATAAAACCAACCGCATTCCGATTCTAACGACACATTTCCGTTTTATGCTGGTTAGGATAGGAACTTCTTATAAAAGCCAGGCCTTGTTTGTGGTAGTGGACACCTTTTACTTTTACTAAAGTAAATATGTCTTTGGTTATTTGTACTTTTATTTAAGTACTGAGATTCAGTACTTCCTCCACCGCGGATCCGACCTTCTCTAACGCAGTCTCCCAGGAGGTGCACAGGAAGTGTCATGTCGTTATATGGGAATTTTTGGGGCGTTTTCTTATGCTAATTAGGAACAACTGGCACGCGCTTTCAGTTATGAAGACGTGGGATTCATCAATCCTAAGAACACAGGTGCAAACAATTCTGCTGTTTAAGAACACGTCATGAATCCGACGTAGACCTTTCTTAGAAACCTTAAGAATATACAGTACAGGCCAAAAGTTTGGACACACCTTCTCTTTCAATGTGTTTCCTTTTTTATTTTCATGACTATTTACATTGTAGATTCTCACTGAAGGCATCAAAACTATGAAGGAACACATATGGAATTATGTACTTAACAAAAAAGTGTGAAATAACTGAAAACATGTTATATTTTAGATTCCTCAAAGTAGCCACCCTTTGCTTTTTTATTAATAATGGAAAAAATTCCACTAATTAACCCTGACAAAGCACACCTGTGAAGTGAAAACCATTTCAGGTGACTACCTCATGAAGCTCATTGAGAGAACACCAAGGGTTTGCAGAGTTATCAAAAAAGCAAAGGGTGGCTACTTTGAAGAATCTAAAATATAAGTCATGTTTTCAGTTATTTCACACTTTTTTGTTAAGTACATAATTCCATATGTGTTCATTCATAGTTTTGATGCCTTCAGTGAGAATCTACAATGTAAATAGTCATGAAAATAAAGAAACACATTGAATGAGAAGGTGTGTCCAAACTTTTGGCCTGTACTGTATTTAAGAGAAAACTTAGGAAGATATTGGTGAATGAGGCCCAATGTGTGTATTTCCACTGACCGCGGAACAACTGCGGAACAACTGCGTCCCAGCGCCGGCGGTCCACAGCCCTCCGCAGCAGATACGCAGAGCTTCTATTTTTGCCGGACGCCGGAGAGCGCCGCAGCAATTCAGCACAATTCAGATTGTGCGGGACAGGAAGTCGAGCACAGAAACAAAATAAAACAGCCGGTTAATTTTCAAAATAAAATACACCGTGCTCACGGCGGATCAAATTTCCCTGCACTACACCTTGAAAACACAGCACAGAGTCGTTTCCCCTCTACTCCTCTGGATGGAAACTAACTGGTGTTGGTTTTGTGGTTCTATTCTACCTGAATTTAAGAGATTTTGTGGGTCCTCGTGACTTCAGCTGTCCGTCATGGCCGCAGCCGTTCCGTAACAAATCCGGACCTGGTGGGTATTGACGGACGGGAGAGCACAGAGCCGTTCCGCAACCAGTGGAAATTAGCAGTAAGACTAGTAGTTATAAAGTCGACAGAGAAAACATAACTCGACTTTTAGCTTATGAAATAATCAATGGAGTTGCGCTGTTGACTGCTGCCTACTGTGCGTAAATGCGCACAGTAGGCTATAGGGACAGCTCTGCTGTATTTACAGTGTAGAGAATATTGTCCTCATTAATAACGCATTTCTGTCACCCACCCGCTACCATCTAACCCTTATAACATAGAATATGTAGCCTAGATC
Organism: Perca fluviatilis; assembly: GCF_010015445.1. Classification (NCBI taxonomy): domain Eukaryota; kingdom Metazoa; phylum Chordata; class Actinopteri; order Perciformes; family Percidae; genus Perca; species Perca fluviatilis. Next base: position 11,205,431 of record NC_053116.1, read on the forward strand.
CGTAGGCCTAACACGTTCTGCTTATCTTACATACATTTAACAATTATTTTCATACAATCATCCTAATCGGGATTCATGTGGATAATAATTTGTAGGCAGGAGGGTGAGCGTGAGCAACCAATAATGAAAAATAAAACTTTATTTGCTGAACACCTTTCATACAAGAAACGGCCTACAGCCCAGTGTTTTATAATAACTAAATGGCATGCAGTGAGTGCCTCACGTAAAACGACATAATGGAGAATAAGAAGGGGGAAAACATGGTGATGAAGTCCATGTTTATTAAGCCTGCATTAAACATTGTGAGAACGCACAGGGCAAAGTATCCAAAATGCACTGGCAGACTCACGTCAATAACATCCGCCGTCGCATGATTACAGTCGAGTGTAAGGGCAGTCGGATTCTCCTCGCGCCGCGGTTGTGTTTTCCTAATTCCTTTTGAATTCTCCTTCACACCTTTCCTTGACCTCATGACGTCTACCATCGGGGATAAGGAAAAGGACTTCGGAGGTAATGGCTTGACTTTTCGACCACAGCCCAGGCCTCACCGACCGGGAGTTGTCTATTAGACAGGTGACAGGGTGTCTGTAATCACCACCTCAGCAAAGTTCAGACAGACTATTACACACACACACACACTTACACTTCTATAATCAGTGTGGCTGGCCACACTTCCCTCATCATTACCCCTGGAGACAGGAGATAGAAAAATCCCACCAATACCAAATCTTCCTGCTCTGGCGGATGGCTAATGGCAGAAGTATGGTGAGATTTTTTTTTTTTATCTATTTTTTCATTCTGCACAAGGTTGGGTACCCACATAGCACTCCATCACTGTTAGTTACCCCCACCGCCCCAAAAACCTGCCCTGAGGATGAATAATTTTGCATATGAGGTAGTGGAAATGATCACTGAATGAATCATTGTGAAGCAAATGTCATTCGTCACTATACCGATACTGGACAACTGCGTGTGATGGATGAAACACAGGGTCAAATCTGTGAGTAGATAAAAAAAAAAAAAATGGAGAGCAGGATGGAAGGGCAAGGATGGATGGAGTGGTAGTGGAGGGATGGAAGTCTGTGTTAATGATATGGTCATATGTACACAGTGGAGCTCAGATGTGATTAAGGCGATGATATGATGGGTGGTGTCAGTGCCGAGCTTAATGACTAATGCAATGAGATGGAATTGGAGGAGACACTGGTGTCAGGCTGAAGTGGAATAATGCCTGGAGCCTGTGCAGCAGCAGACACATGGAACTGCCACAACGAGCAGCCTCATAAGCACAAATCGTTACGGTAGCTGGAGACTTAGACATGCATAATTAGCCTCAGTGCAGAACAATACCAAATTGAAATTCAGTGCTTTTGACATTCTGTCAGGCAAATGATAAATAACCAGAAAAAATAATAATGATGATTATTTCACATATTTGTCATGAATCAGTACCCATTGCTCTAAATGGATGCACACTGGGGGGAAAATAAAAATGGAAAAAAAGAGAGACATGTTTCAACAATGGGACAATGACTCAGTGGTGGAATAACGAGGACCCCGACCATCATGTACAAAAGTATTCAGAACGCTGTGAACTTGAGCATCCTCTCGGAGAAAATGAGTATCCTTAATCTAAAAAAAATAAAAAAATAAAAATAAAAAACACATGACGCCACTGAGCTCCAGAATTAAGTGTGTGTATATCGCCATATGTCTCCTTGAGCCTTTTTAAGTGTAAGAAATAGGGCTGTCAATCGATGAAACATTGTAATCACGATAAATTAATTAACTAATGAATGTGCGATTAATCGCACATTAATTAATTGCTTTTTTATCTGTTCTAAATGTACTTTAAAAGAGACATTTTTTCAAGTTTTTAAAGGGGTGATAGAATGATTATATAGGGTATTTCACACTGTTCCTTATGGCCTCCTAATGGGGTATGTAACATTGGTTGGGCTGAAAATGGCCTGGTTGATATTTTATTGGCCTTTATGCATCCCTGTGTTTTGGCCCTATTTGTAACAAGAGCTTTTCTTCCAAATATGGTATGGTCATGAATATTTAGATGAGCTGCGCGCTGATTGGTTGAGCGACTTGCCATACGCACACAGAGACGCGCGCTGATTGGTTGAGCGAATCCCCAATACACATACATTAGAGAAGCGACAGAATCTCATATTCCAGACACTGCAATGTTTCATTACCAAATTCACTTCTGAGACTTTTTTAAGCGAGAAATCAACTATATAAAGCTGAAATATGGGCCGTTTTACAAAAATTGATGGCTAATTGCAAATTTGGTAAGACGTGTCGGACTTTAGGAGCTCCACACAGTCTGACGAAAGCGGCAGCCTGCTGGGCTCCATAACCCGCGCAAAGTCACCCTTTGTGGATACTGCACTACGGGCTCCGCCAGCTGCCGGCATAACTATAATATATTTACAGTTTGAATTTCGTCACGCCACTTATATAACATCATTCCCCAATGTCTTATAAAGCTAACCGTTGTGTCCGATTTGATTTTAAGGCATTTTTATGAACGCAAGGCGTCTTTGTAGGACGAACAGCTGCTTGCTATATGTCCCATTCATTACAATGGGGAAATATCGCAGCTTGCTCACTTTCGCATAACTAAAGTATATTTACAGTTTGAATTTCGTCACGGCATGAATATTACAGGTTCCTCAAGGTCTTACAAAGCTTAGCTAACACTTGTCCGATTTCGGATTTCAATTGAATGTATTTTTGTGAATGTCAGAGTTAGGAGGAGGCTAGCTAGCTCTCATTGATGGACTCCATCTCACCGCGGCTCTATCAATGAGACTCGCGGACAAGAGGCGTTTATTTCCCCGATTGTTTAAATAACTCAACACACATACCCATTATAAGATTAACTGGAACCTGCGGGCTGCGGTAAAAGATTGCGGGCGTAACAAGCTCGCTGACACTGCGGTCAGGGTGGCGATGTAGCAACCCAGGCAGCACCAACACCGGCACTAAACTCCGACACACAGTCGGAGAAAATTTGCAATTAGCCATCCATTTTCGTAAAGCGGCCCATATTTGAGCTTTATGTGGTTGATTTCTCGCATAAAAAAGTTTCAGAAGTGAATTTTGTAATGGAATAGCAGAGATCTGCGTGACCTAGCTAGATTCAGAAAACTACCTGATCTCAGGTCAGTTGTGTAAATGTTGGGGCGTGACGTTCTCTTAATACACCAATGGCTGTGACAAAGGTTCCGGTTTTTGGGAGGTTGACGTCAACTTCCAGCTTTGTTGGGATTCGCCCGTTTTCAGTGGCAGTTTCAAAAAATTAGATTTTCATAGTAAAGGGGTGTCAATGGGATTTTGAGCTTCTATGTATGTCCTATTTACCCACCGAACTGTCCTCATTCAACTATGACAGGGTAAAATCGGTTTTGCATTCTATCACCCCTTTAATTCTCAAGTGGTATTTGAGAACTCAACTACTCCGGTGGTAACTCAATTCATATCGACAGTACATGCAAATAACTTTATTCTTGTGGAGAGAACCACCTGGAAGGGCTTTGGAACTCAACATGACGTTCGAAAGAAACTATTTATTTCTGCTCAAGGAGCGTTGTTCGTGCTAGCCATCCACTCCCGTTCATGGATGTACTATAAGACACGCAAGACCTGCTCTCATTCCGTTCTGTCTCATCTCCGCTGCGCTGTTTGGTGTTTAACAGAGGATCTGTGGTCTGCACGCATGGGAATAAACCAGAAATATATTTGAATATACAGTATTTAAAAGTCTCTAAGAGGGTCTGAAAAGTCGCTAAATCTAGAGAGAAAGTCGCCACGTTGGCAGCACCGTCCACAACGTAACTGCTGCAGCGTCCTGATTTCCCAAACTACAGAGCGAAATCACAGAAACTACATGCGTTAATCGGCCTTTTAAAAATGAAATAAGAAATTTGTGTCAACTCAACGCGTTCATTTTGACAGGCCTAGTAAGAAATCAACAAGATTCACATCACAGTCACAAAAGGAGGATAGACAAAAAAATAAAAAATAAAAAACAGCTCCATCGGGATGACCACAGACATTCCACTTTAAGGCGGCTTGGCCTTTCAGGAAAGAGAACTGCTTGCCATTGCACATCTCCAATAATATCTCTGCATACATAAAAAGGAGGATGGGGAGCCTCACAGGAAAGCACGGATTGTTTATGGTTGCAATATAGATTTTATACAGCTCCCAGGAAAAGGGAATTACGTCTTAAATTACAAAAGATGTCTCTGGCAGTTGTCAGCAGCAGGAGCTATGCGGTCCTGGCGGCTAGTGTGGCTGTTGGGCTGCGGGGGACACTGGGGAGCTGAAAGCTCCAGAACTGGGCTCAGCAGAGGCAGCTGACCTACAGTATGCAGAGTCAGCTCAAAATAACAAAGTTACTCAAACCCCCTGATGAAACAATGGCCCAGATGAGGCCAACGTGTGAAGTACGAGAAAGCAGAGGAAGGTAGAAAACACACACACACACACACACACACACACACACACACACACACACACACACACACACACACACACACACACACACACACACACACACACACACACACACACACACACACACACACACAAAAAAAAGTGTAGGATGTTTACTAAGCCAAGCGCAAATCCACATCTGTCTTTTCACAGCTCTGCTGCTTACATTTCAGCAGCTGCAAGAATTCAGACAATAACAGATCACTGAAAAGCAAGCAGATATATCGTACAAATTTGTGTTGTTTATCGGACGTGTTTTCATCCGATTTTCCGAAATAAACACACAAAACATGTTGACCCAACATTCCAAATGTAGAAACATGAACAAAATATGTCTTAGCTCTCTAGGAGTTATTTGTACATGTTTGAGTTTTTGAGATAATAGAATGGTATCACACGGTTTTGCACTGGACGTCACGTAATGGGATGATGTCAACACAAGCGTAAAACGCGAAAGACTAAAAGAACACATGCTCTAGCTGTTTCGGTGTTTATTTTAGATTGATTTAAACAGGATCATGTAAACAAGGATCTCCAACGGCCACCGGCGGGCTTTGCTCTTTAAGGGTTAAAGTCCTTCTGCAGGTTCAACAAATTTAAGATTTTTTAAGACTTTAAGACCTATATCACGACATAAAAGTAGAACGAAATACAGAATCACAAAAGTACTTGCAAAGTAAATAAAATTATGAAAATTTTATAAAAGCGACAGAGTAATAATGATCTGTACATATGAAAGCAAATTATATTAGCGACTAGCAAAAAAAAACACCACGGAATAAAAAAAAAAAAACTTTCAGTGAGCACTAGATGTAGCGTTACATGGACGTAGGAAAATTAAGACCCGTTTAAAATTATGTAAGACCTAAAACACAATACTTTTGCGAATATCAGACTTTTTTAAGGCCTAAAATTTTGATTTTGAAATTTTAGACTTTTTAAGACCCCGCAGAAACCCTGGTTGAAGCTATAGTGCGTAGTTTCTGTCGCCCCCATGAGGAATTCTAAGCAATGACAACAACACTGTCGCACGTCTACATGAGACAGCCTTCCATGCCGTAAAGCAGTATCTCTGGCTGAATATGTGTAGGACGTCAAAAAAGCCACTTTAAAAAAAATTTAACACCCAGAAGTGTGTATTTCTTTTGAATGCAACATTCAAAAGTGGATTTTGAGGGGTATAGCTCCATAGAGTCCCATTCATTCTGCACTGGCATGTGAGTGCCCCCTATATGGAACTCTGGTGGAACAGCAACCAGTTCAGAACCCGGAAGTAACGAGGGAGTGAAACTTCTTCCCTTATTAGAAATTCTTGCTACACGTTCAAACGAGGCCACGCCCCTTAAGATGACAGGAAGTGTGTACCGTTTCATACCATTGGCCCTGCTTCAAAAGCGCCATCTTTAGTACAGAGGATCTTTGACAAATGCATTTTGCAACCATTTTTTGAGACAGTACAGGAATTATGAACAATTTTGAGTTTGAATACACAGTTGCTGGTCAAATATACAGTATAATTATTTACCTCATCAAAACAAATAGTACTTGTGTGCTTTGAGTGTCGTGAGCTCCTCTCTCTCTGGCTCCCTCATCCCTCAATATTTCCCACTGGGTGCTAGATAAGTGCTCTATTAGGCATCTAGGAACGATGGGATAGACACAAAGTACATTGTACAACCGGTGAATAGAGCTTAAAAAGCAACGACATAGAAAAACAAAGCAGTTTAGTGTGTGATGGCACTGGACACTGAAGATGCCAAATGTGGATAAATCATGTTAGCTGTGAATCCACTCTCAAAACAAAATGCTATATGATATATACAATATAATAATAATATTTTTTTTTTAAATGCAAGACATTCATGAGTAATTTGTTCCCATAATTTAATAATTCATACCCTCAAATTACTGTATTGCACCTTCCAATTATTAATTAAACCCACTTAATTAAGTTAGTCTATTGTGAAGTTAGTACAGCAGTAATAATAATAATAATAATAATAATAATAAATTGAATTTATACAGCACTTTTCATAGACTCAAAGTCGCTTTACAGGGCAGGGTAGATTATAAAAACAGAACAAAAAAAACAGAACAAAAAAAAACAGAACAAAACAAGCAAAACAAAACAAGATTCAGATGAAAAGAGAGGGGGGCGGGGGGCTACGGATAGGCAGAGGTGAAGAGATGGGTCTTGAGGCGGGACTGGAAGATGGTGAGGGACTCAGAGGTGCGGATCTCTTGGGGGAGGGAGTTCCAGAGCCTGGGAGCTGCTCTGGAGAAGTTGCAGAGTTTGGACTTTTGGATGGAGAGGAGACCGGCTGAGGTGGATCTGAGGGACCGAGAGGGTTGGTACGGGGGGGAGGAGGTCAGTGAGGTATGAGGGGGCCAGATGGTGGAGGGCTTTGTAGGTGAGGACCAGGATTTTGTAGGTGATCCGGTGGGAGATACGAAGTCAGTGGAGTTGTTTTAGGACTGGATTGATGTGGTGCCAGGATTTGGAGCAGGTAATGAGGCGGGCGGCTGAGTTCTGGACCAGTTGGAGTCGGTTGATGTTGGTAGAGCTGATGCCGAGGAGAAGTGAGTTGCAGTAGTCCAGTCGGGAGGAGATGAAGGCGTGAATGAGTCTTTCAGCAGCAGGGGGTGTGAGAGAGGGTCTGATTTTGGCGATGTTGCGGAGGAGAAAGAAGGAGGTTTTAATGACTTCATGGATGTGAGGCTCAAGGGAGAGGGTGGAATCAAAGATAACGCCATGGTTGCGGGCCTGGGGAGATGGGGAGACAATGGTGCCGTCAATGGTGAGAGTGGGGTTATTGGTTTTGCTGAGTGTGGATTTGGAGCCGATGAGAAGGAATTCTGTTTCGTCGCTGTTGAGTTTGAGGAAGTTGTGTTGCATCCAGGTTTTAATAGCTCACCTCACCTGATGACCTCACAAACCACCTCAACTCTACCTTGTCTACCTCCCTCAACACCCTGCCCCCCCTCAAAACAAAAAACATCACTTTTAACACCTCTTCACCCTGGTACACACCTGCACTCCGGAAAATGAAACAAACTGGCCGCCAACTTGAACGTCTGACAAAGAAATCATCCCTCACAGTCCATCATGAAGCCGGCAGCTGATTGGACGAACGCGTCACATGGGTTTGTTTTCTCCGGAAATTCAGAACCAGATTGTCATGGCGGCCGTTCAGAATACGATCTCATATTGTACTAAAATAGTTCACTGAAACATGTTTCTGAAAACATTTTAAGCGAGAAATAGGCCATGCAGTTGCTGAATAAATAAAGTTGTCTTCATTTCAGCTCAACAAAGGTCAGTTTAAAAGATTTTCATCAGATTTTGAGAGACTCTAGTCAGCTCATTCCGCTCGTCATTTCCGGGTGAGTCCTGACTTCCCTGCCGCCGACCGAACATGTCAGGTCGGCCAAAATGAACACCGACAGACCGACGGGACACACCGAACAGATTTGAGTCACTGACCTCGCCAGACTGTCCCACGGCCGATAATCGGCCTGATGTGTCCCGGCCTTTAGTTATCTTACTGCTTAGTATAAAAACTGGAAGCAGCATGAAAGAGCAAGCCTGGTTCTGATAGTACCAGCACCTCTAGCTTACTAATTAACAAGATATATTTTGTCATACAAAAACTAAAAAAAGAGCACCCATTTGCATAGGGCAGAAAGCATTAAGGTGCAGAATTCCCCAATGTGAACAGAATTCCAGGATGCTGCCTGCACCCAGGTCTTCCATGTGTTGCCTTCAAATTCACAGAATTAGACCCCTACATGAAACTGCTACATTTTACAATTGGGTGAACTTTCCAGGGGCCCATGACTAACTGTTCAGAGGTAAATGTCCACTCTGGAAAAGCACGGGTAGGAAAGTTTCTTTACTGTTGCTGTACGGGACTGTTTTCTCTATGTTTAGCCTTATCTCACAGCATTACAGTGTCAGGGTCCTGGTCTTAAGACAGGAGAACATTTATCACAGAGGCAGCCCATTTATAAAATGGCATTCCTAACTGGCCTGCTTCCAACTAGGACAACCAAACACTGGCTTTACTGAACACTGTGGGTACCAGGATCTAAGCTAAAAAGGCAGGAGGAGTGTCAAAAGGTGAAACACATTCTTGCATATCCTCTGGATCCTTGCTTAAATTTACCCAGTGTACCCCGGAACGAGAGGAAAGCTTGCTGATGTCTTTATACACAAGGCGCTGCGTCAAACTCTGATCAAATAAGTCATTCAAATGTACACAGAGTGTGACATTTACACTTACTGAGACAGTAGCATATGAATTATTAATTCAAAGCATGTTACATTATTAAATATAGAGAATTTTATCTGAGATTATAGCGTTAAGTGTTGAGTCATCAAATAAATCCTATTTTCTTCCCCGGCTGGAGGGCAGCGCTTACAACGGCAAGTGAAGTGGAAAAGGTTGAAGACTAAAAACATATTGCATGGCATCTTGTATTCCTGCTGTAGTTTTGAACATAAGCTATGAAGAAAACAGATTTGCACAGAGAACAGTAGCCAGGCAAGCAGTAATTATATCCACACACTCTTTACATGAATTTACACTGGACCTATTTTAAGTGTGTGTCATCTGAGAAACCAGAGAGTGTAATTTGTGTCATGAGAGACAAAAAGTCTCTCTGCATATGATAAAATATGTACACGTCTGCCCCCGGTGCTGAAGGACTTGCCTAAGACCTCCAGACGCATCAGACAGGACGACCCAGCATCGTCTTTCTATTAAGGTTAATAATTCACAGGGCAATTAGGGTGCGTGTCAAATGTTCTCGTTTAGGGGAGGGGGATGCAGGACCAACGTAATGATGAGAGACCCTCCCTTCCCCATCTCCCCTCTGTGCTCTACCCCTTCATGCCCTTCATTTCGAGGCACAGCGATCAACAACGTGACAGTGACATTAACAAGCCTCCGCCAAGGGGGCCGACTTAGTGACCCTCTACAGCCCCTCCTTAGCCTTATTACAGGACATATGGTTTAAATCGCAGCTCGAGAAGATGGATGTCTGCCTTCTTTTTTTTGCCAGCAGATCCGGATCCTGGTGCCCTAAAACAAACAAGGTTCAAATGTCTCAGCAAGATTCATGATCCAATACAATTAACATACACAGGACGAGACACAAATTCCTAAAATATTGAATAGTCGTTTTAACGTGTCAACCTAAAATGGCTGGCTCAACATGAGGGGTCATTCGTTGTGGGTGACTGGAGAGACAAATTTTGCCCGTTATGTTTACCTTGTATTAAACTTGTACAAAATATCATGGCAGTTTTGCCGTCTGGAAAAAAAAAAAAAAAGCAGTGGACTGACTAGGGCTGAACAATTAATCACATTTGCAATAATATCGCCATATGTTAAAACGTGATTTCCTAATCACAAAGGCTGCGATTTGGTCACGTGACTCGCGAGAGCAAAGCACTCCGCAGAGAAAGCATTAACTTGGCACGCCGACGCTACGCCGTACCTTGACCTGTTGTACAATGGCCTCAGGCTCGACAGAAACTTTAGTCCCAAATAGGAACAGTATGTCACTTGTGTGGGACTATTTTGGTTAAAAAAAAAAATTAAATAAATAAAAGAGAAGACAATGAGTAGCTTCAGGTACTGTGCAAAACCTGTCTTGCTAACGTTGCTATCTCACGGGGTAACACTACGAACCTGTTTCAGCACTATCGTTCAGCCCTAGGACTGACTGACAGACCATGCCGCAAGCATGCCATGAATATTCCTTTTGCCATTTCAGGAATTTATTGCTCACTGAAATTAAAAAAATGGGGGAGAACCGAATCAATAGCTTTAATATCCAAGTGTCAATTTAAAGAGAAAATGTTTGGCCCACTGGTAAGTGTAAGGGTTATCTACTCTGACACTTTATTTCAGTAGCAATTGTGTTGAAGCCTTTTGAAGCCTGATTATTGGACTCCCTGACTACATGCCTGGAGTATAAATGCTGAAAATGTTTCAAATATGCTGTAATAATAAAGCATTAGTGTTCATCTCGTACCTGTTTTGACAGAAGATGTGAAGCAAAGGCCAGACAGGTAGACGTACATATATGTGTTGTAGTTGCCAGAGACAGCCCTCAAAACCACCGTGCTAAAAACATTTATCTGAACGTACCAACATGACAAAATAGGTGGTGGGTAACTCCTGATGTCACTATATTTCTGGTTTATCACACAGCTTTACTAACAGCTCAAGAGCCACCCTTAAAACGTATCTATGTAGCTTTCCACCTTGTTTGTCCATGTAACTCTGGCCACTGGAAGTGACAGATTGATTTTCAGAACTGCCGTACATGTACCACGCAAATGTCATGACAGAACTGCGATATTTTTCCGTCAGAGACAGTCAAGAGATGTAACGGAGATCACGCCTTGTCCACTTCATGCAACACTGAACAGCAGAGAGACCTCTGGCCTAATGAGACCTCTAACTTGTGCATTCCAGACACAGCTATTTGCAGACATGGGGGGGGAATAGAATAGGTTGTACAGCGGAGGAGGTCAGAAGAAGTGAGTCATCACTTCAGTCTTCAACTGCAGGGTTTTGCCTACCATTCTAAGGCTTAGGCGCTGTACCCAAGCCATTTTGGGCACCACCTTAGCCGAAAGAATGTAAAATCAATGTGAGCATCAAAAGTAACTAAATGACTTTTCTCAGATCTAATGATTGTAGCCGGTCCCCAGTGGACTTCTTTAGCAAGTTTTGGCTTCAAGCTTTTTGAGTTTTATTCAGTTATTATCTGCTGTAGCTTTCAATCTTTTAGACATAGATATGGTTTTAATAATGATCCAAAATGATATGAAAATGAATATTTTATTAAATTGAAAAAAGGTCAACTTTTCTTAAGGGAGGACCCCTAAATCCAAACACATGCACCTAAAAGTCTTCCACAATCCTAGGAAAAACACTAAACTTTTCCAAGCTCAATTTGCTACATTTCCCAGATGCTGATCCGAGTCTGAGTGTTGCTGAGAGTTGAGTATGTGCGCAGTGATGGTGTAGCTTACGGTGGACAGCTCACCTGAGCCTGCACCTCACATAAGGCACGGCTTCATACTTGGAACGAGGTGTGAAACACAATCCCACTTTACTCTCATGGGTTTTAATCTATTTTCACATTAACCTTTTGCTGCGAAACTTGACCTGCAAGGTTTCCAACATAACGCCACGGTGTCAACAGACAGATTCACGTGTCAGCTGGCATCAGCGAAGCGTAGCCCGGTAATATTGTCGATGTGATGTGACTCCTGTGGCCTGGGGAGATTGGCGCGGCCAGGCCAAAGGGCTCCGAGTTTGGTGATAAATCACTCGCGATGACAGGAATAGTGGCCTTTACATTAGGATAGTCGCGCAACACATATAGTGCACATGCAGACAACTCAACAACCAGTCATACACTACATTACACTTACACACAATTTCACTTTGCACTGTAACAATTGATGTACCATTGGACACATATAGGTTCCTTTATTAATATCATCATAATGACGAGTCACCATCATTCATCATCTTCATTTGTTATTGTGTATGATACAGTTTCATCTGTTTTGTCAATTAAAAGACAAAAGCCTGGTAGTCGATAAGAATTTCATCCCGCCAACATTACTAATGTTGCAATATGTGATCGGTGTCATGATTGATATCGCACACAAAACAAATCAATAAGCCTAAGCATCGCATTCCCTAAGATACCCCATCTAATCAAAACTATCAATCCTGCATGTCTAGCCTGGTCTGCAGTCATTACCTGCCTGCAGAGCCCGAGGCTATTAGCACCGGAGCTACCTAGTGAGCTGAGCAGAGTACCCTGAACATTAGTGTGGTCAAACACCCTCAGCAGAGCAGGATGAATGAGTGGCAGGGTTGTGGAGCCAGAAAGCATGATGCTACTAATGGGCCATGGTAAATGGCCCAGCTATGGGTAGAATAGGCTGACTTGGCCTGCTCTGTGATCCAGAGCCGTGCCCATTTCACGGTGTCTGCCTGGGACCTCGCGGCACTTACTCACTGAGATGGAGAGCTTCATGCAGGAGCCCAAATTTCAAGAAGGGTTTGTCTGAGGTGAGACAATCATTGGGAGACAAAAGAAGGAAGCTGTTTGTACCCGTTAAGTTATGAGACGACTGACACAGCTTTGTGAAGGGAACTCTGTCTTCACTGAGCCTCGAACACTTTGGCCCATCTCACCGTCTTCTGCTCACATGCACAGACAGCTGGGGCTATTGATAGCTTGGTGGCCACCACCCATTTCACCTTTTATTCGCCAAAATTGAGTACAACAAATGTACAAAGGATTAATTAAATGCACATTTATACATAGTCATTTTATACAGTATTCATATATTAATGTACTTCATGGGTTTTTAATTGTTTTTGGACAATAATGAGGTTCACAGAAGGATAAACTATATCAGACTGTGGGTAGTCACAACATTGTACTTGTTAGCAGGACAAATTCATTGTTGGTTTGGGTCTTTTTTATTCAATTTGTTGATAATAACAAAAAACTATTAAAATCTGTTAATTAGGGCTGCAACTAGCGATTATTTTCGTTGTCGATTAATTTGTTGATTATTTTCTTGATTAATCGATCATTTGTTTTGTCTATAAAATGTCGGAAAATCACGTTCTGAAATGTCTTTTGTCCACAACTCAAAAGATATTCAATTTACTGTCACAGAGGAGAGAAGAAACTAGAAACTATTCACATTTAAGAAGCTGGAATCCGATCATTTATACTTTTCTTTCACAAAAAATTACTAAAAATCGATTAAAGGGGAACTATGCAGTTTTTTTAGCTTATTTTACCTTAAAGGAACACGCCGACTTATTGGGAATTTAGCTTATTCACCGTAACCCCCAGAGTAAGACAAGTCGCTACATACCCTTCTCATCTCCGTGCGTGCTGTAAGGCTGTCTGACAGCTCCAGCATTAGCTTAGCCCAGCACAGATCCTGCAGGTAACTGGTTCCAACTAGCCTACTGCTCCGAATTGTGACACCGTAAACAAACCGGGAACTATATTCTCAGACAGGCTTGCTGCAAGCATATCACTCCGCCCGAGTACTATATTCTTCCGCCTGAGAATATAGTTCCCGGTTTGTTTACGGTTAGAAGACGGCTGTGTCTCATGTTACGTTGTTTTTTGTACACGCTGTGACTCTACAAATCACAACATGTAAATAGGAACATGTTGGCGTTATTTTGTCACTTATTCGGAGCAGTAGGATTACTGGAACCATTCACCTGCATGTTCTGTGATGGGCTGATGCCGCTGGAGCCGTCAGACAGCCTTACGGCACGCACAGAGATGAGAAGGGTATGTATCGACTTGTCTAACTCCGGGGGTTACGGTGAATAAGCTAAATTCCCAATAAATCGGCGTGTTCCTATAACTGAACAGCTTCGGAGTCATTGGAATGGTTATATGACTTTTTTTAAGTTGAATGGTGGCCCTAGCGCCGGAAAAACCACCCTTGCAACTTTTGGCCGGCAAAAAAGAAACAGAAAGCTAGGAAAGCATTGTCGGAGGAACAGAGAAAGAGGAAACAGCAGACTGACCGAGCGAGGAGTCAGACACAAGTAAACACAGGAGCTGACAAATATCTATTCCGAAGCTGTAGGGGGAGCTCAACAGAGAAACCTGCGAGCAAAAAGCATAGCGCCCCTTTAATCGATAATCGAAATAATTGCCGATTATTTAATAGTTGACAACTAATAGATTAATCTTTGCAGCTCCACTGTGTATGATTTTATCTTAGTCAATTAATCATTAGGCCTGTGATATGACAAACTTAATGACAAACCAAAACCCAAAATAAAGTCTTACTATTCATTTTGTCTAAATAATTATTTAATGTGCCATAATGAGCTATAAATCAGGAAAATAAAAAAAACACTGTCACCAGCAAATGTTCCAAGGCATAAATTATAATCTGAATAACCCAATTGTCATTGATTAATTTTTTCTCAACTAATAATTTAATTGACACAATTTTTAAGTATGACTATCAACATTGTTTTCAATCAAAGTTTGTTTTTACCATTTCTAGTGTATCAAATACAATGCTGTGTAAACTGTGCACCTCTTCCATCAGTTAGATATTCTGTGCAGCAAGAGTTGTTTTTTCTTCCTTCATATCCACTTGAAAATACAAGAAAATAATGGGTGTAAATCAAGCAATGTCTCATTGACGCCTGAAGCAGTGCCTCTGATCCTAACTCATGATGACACGGACGACAGCTGACGAGTGCAGAAAGCTGAGCAAGCCTTCTTCTACTGTTAATGGCCGATAGAAAGATTCAGCTGAAGGAGGGAGAGGTCAGACGTCCATGGCAGTCAACTTGATCATGATGTGTGGGAGGCCGCCCATTAGAACACAATGTTGCCAGGTTTTTCCCTACTTTTATAAGGCTTAGGCGCAGCACCCAAGCCGTTTGGGCAGCACCTAAGCCAAATGTAAATTCAACGTGAGCAAGTTTTATCTTTAAGCTTCTTGAGTTTTATTTATGCATTATCTGCTCTAGCTTTTCCAATGTTTAAATTTGGTGAGCTATTGGACATTTTTGAATAACAAAACCACATGTATTGTGTGAACACTCTTCCTAATGTGCGTTAATATGCATCACGCCCCATCTTTGATGATTAGAGCAGCTTTCTGCCAGTATGGTGAGCAGATTAGTCAATTACTCTTAACTGCGCTCATTGGGAAAAGTTTGAAGTCTTGCCATCTGATCTTCATGTAATGATGATGCTTCCTTAAAACACTGCACGCTACTCTAATGTCAAATCACAACCCAGAAAAACTAATGTACAGAGTCACAGAGTAATGCAGGGAGCAATCCTCATTAACTGCCTGTGTATAAGTGTGTTGGAAATTAAGTGATATTACAAACTGTTTAATTGCCTGCCTACAGATTAAAAAAAACTTTAAGAACCTTTAAGAAATTGTATGAGTACAACCCCCTCCCCACCCTCGCGCGCAACAATCACCGACAGCCCACCGCCAATATACGCTCCACCGTTGCACTCACCAATTAGAAACCTATGAGATACCTAACACCACACTACATAATATCATTTCACCAATCAAGATTTTTTAGTTACTCCATAACCATATACAAGTAGACCATAAATGTTATACAATTACTGATATCACTCCTAACATTGAATTGAAAACAAACTGTTGTACAGGAGGCATAGCCCATGGAAACTTCTTCCACCTGAAAATACATTGTTTGGCTCATCACTACCTTCTAGATTACAATAAATTATTATTACGGTGTAGAGGAGTGGATGAATGGCTGTACACGTAGTGAAACTACTATACAAATGTTTTCTTATATCCTGTCCAATATTTTGTGCCCAAATATTTGTGAGTCTAACCAACAGGAGGCAGAGAGAGCTAATAAATATGCCGAAGTACTTCTGTGTTAAAGATGAGAGTTAGACCAGGTTAACACGTAGCCTTCTTCTGATTACTGAAGGGAAATGAAGTAGTTTAAGTAATGATTTACTCATAAAGCAACTTTAAGGCCTAAAGCAACTACTCAAAAAGCACAGATTGAAGCCTGACAGATACACAATTATAGGCTAATAAATAACATGGGTCAGATATTTTCAGATAGGGCTGCACGATTATGGCCAAAATGATAATCACGATTATTTTGATCAATATTGAGATCACGATTAATTATCACAATTATTTGTTGATTTTAACCAAAACAAATTTTATTGTCACATAGGCTAATTATAACTGCTTTTACATCCATATTGTGCTACATTCCTCCTTTATTGAAGGATACTGTGAAGGAGTATGCCATTTCAGCAGTTGTGCGACCGCTTTCCATACATGCACGTTTGCTGTAAGGTATACCTAACGAAATAGCAACGCAGATTTCGGTGGATCATTACACTGCTACTTACATGTCTGCGTTGTGCTCTGATGCTCCGAAACCCACGTTAGAGGCAACACAAACATCGCTGCATGTCACGCTAGTAAACACTAATAACACGTTACACAGCAGGTAACGTTAGCCTACCATTAGCTAGCTACAGTAAACCCAAATAACACGTTACACAGCAGGTAACGTTAGCCTACCATTAGCCACAGTAGTAACTGGATTAAAAACGGCTAAAATGCTGACTGCTAAACGGTGTAGTGTGACTGTATTTCACTATAGAGGATTCCAACAGCGGGACGTCAAACAGTCTGCTGCTAAAGCTATGAGCTAAAAGATAAACTAGCACTATGGTTCCTGCTGTTGTCCGAAAAACAAAAACATACGGGACAAAATGTTGCGTTTACTGGTAAACTGGTAAACATTGTGACTGGCTTATGATGACCGACCACTACCTGTTGTGGAATTTTCCTCACGTTACTCTGTCCTCTTCACGTTACTCTGTCCTCTGTGACTGTCTACATCGAGAAACTAAGCTGCGCAGTGCAGTGAACAACTCCGATTGGCTCACAGAGGCACGTGATCAGACAGTGGTTTATGGAGCGCGAGATTGGCTTTGCAAAAACTTCTATGAACGGAATGACGCATTTTAAATATCGCTCAATCACGCAAATTTGATCGTGGGAAGCCCAAATCGTGATGAAAATTCGATTAATTGTGCAGCCCTATTTTCAGATACACTTTTAAAAATTTGACAATCACATCACATAAATAGCCTAACTGTTACCTTTATCTTACGTTAATCAGCACCTGGCCTTTCTAAAACCTTTTAGTTTTCTAGCCATTCTAGCACTTTTCTAAGTGCCCCCAATAATAATGACGGTGGTGTGATAGGCTAGCCTATTGACACCAGTGTTGGGCAAGTTAATTCCAAAATGTAATACATTATTGATTACTAGTTACTGTCATTTGAGAGTAATTAGTTATATTACAATATTATTGTCTCTGAATTGTAATGCTTACACTACTTTTGAGTTACTTTCACCAAAATAGAAGCAGAAGTATTCTTGGCAGGTAGCTTGTGAATTTCACCACAGGGTGAAAAAAGTCTCATCTTTATCCACTTTAATACATCATAATTTATTCATATTATTTTGTATTATTAATCTGACGCTGCAAAGTAACTAAAGCTATAAAATAAATAGTTTAGTAAAACGTTCAATAGCCTACTTGACTCTGAATTGTGGTGGAGGAAGAGGCTGTGGGTGGATTTCAGGCTGACCTCTGAAACAGTGACAGTCCAGAGGCACAGCAGGCGGACGCGGCACATATCCTCTCCTCACAGGTTCCAAGGAAAGTCTCCAGGTCGTCTCTGTCTAATAAGTCCAAATATCCGTCTCCTTAGTCACCATGATCAGCAATGTTGAGTTAGTTTTACCCTAGCTGACATTAGTAACAATAGAAGTTACATAGGCTGCTACCACACTGAGCCCTTTGCCGGGGCTGCCAACTCTCACACATTGACCGTGAGCATCACGCACATTTTTGTGACACTTTTCACACGCTCTCATGCCACATGTCTATTTTCTCACGCAGAGAAAAACAAAAACAGTACAGCTGATAACTTGGGCGGCCCCTGTATAACTACATGTGCGCGACATCGTGTGTGTGCATGTTAATGTTTAGAATTAAACAGCTGACAAAGCTGAAACTTATAAGTAAGTAAAATAATATGACAGCAGGATAAAAGGGATATTTAAAGAAACAAAAAATATCAGACAAACATGCAGACAAGTATGGGCTGATTACCAATTAATAGCTATGTTTCCATCCACACGTTTTTATGCGAATTAATTGATATCGAATAAAACATGGCTTATGGAAACAGTAAAATTCGATTGAATTTCATGGATATTTATATATATTATATATATTTTATGGATTCATGGATAGTTTACACGTTGGGTCTCATCTGATTTTTTCTTGATCGATTTACGGCTTATGCGATAAACGCTGATGGAAACCTTATTTGCTGAATAAATAATAAAACAAAATGTGATATTCCGATATCGAATAGGAATACTGTGATATTGATATTAATTTCGATATTTTTAAACGTGTAAAATTACAAAAGTTATGGGAAAACGCATCAAAATAGATTCATAACAAATACAACACAAGGTTTATTTCAACTGACTGGCATATTGGACTGGTACAACTAGGGCTGGGCGATATGAAGAAAATCAGATATCACAATATTCTTGACCATATACCTTGATATTGCGACGCTATTCTAGGGTTGACAATTGGTGCTCTAACAAAATATCTTCACACTTAGATTATAGATAAATAATCATCAGTAATGTGGATATAATGTCTAAGTGGGGAAAAGGCAAATAATAGAACAGCTAGAACAGTCTGGTAAGTTCAGAAAAGTACATCACTTTACTGTAATGCAGCCTTTAAAACCAGTAAAAGACAACACTTATGTCATATCAGGATATTAAGATATCCAAAATCTAAGACGATATCTAATCTCATATCGCGATATCGATATAATATCGATGTATCAGCTCTAGGTACAACATGAATAAATAAATAAGGACCATGTCTACAGAACAGGACATGTACCGGTTGTACAGTATAAAATAAAAATAAAAATAAAAAAAGTGACGTGCACTTACATGTGCAAGTGGCACGGTAACTGGCCAATGAAATGATGATCATCATAGAGTTTCAAGCGGGCTCTAAATCGAACACAACTAAGCCACACAGCCAATGGAAGGGACGCAGCGCTCCACAAAAAAACCAAAATATCCCATACTTATTGCGACACTTTCCATATAATATTGCGCAACGTGACGTTGCGATAACGATATTGAGTCGATATATCATGCACCCCTAGCATGTAGTTTGTAGAGCGCAATGGCGATACGCTTCTCGGTTGGAACCAGAGGGCCATGGCTTATCTGGGTCAATGGATGGGCCAGCAAAATTACACAACAGGTCACATCCAAAAATGCTTCAACCAAAGGGTGTCTCTAAACCACAACCTTCCAGAACTGTTTGGAGCGCTCTCGTACCCACACAACAGGCCGCCTCCGTTGTCGTCTGGCATTTATGTGCATCTGCATCATCATAGCAATTGGTCGATACCGTCGTCGTTTTCTTATTATAGCTTGATATGTCGCTATCAGCTGGCACAAAAGCACTATTACAACTTCTGCAATTGTTACTCGTATGTAGCTAGAGGGCGCAATCTATTTTGTCTAGCTAAACTTTGTTTGCAAATGTTTGCTTGAATGTTGTGCGATTCAGTGCGAAAAGGAATGGAAACACCACAAAATGTCTCAAATCAATTTGATTTACCAATTTGACCACAAAGCAGCATGTGACGTCATCACGCACAGGTTTTCATTCACTTTAAAGCCGTTGAATGGAACACACTTTCACCGGCTTTATTCGCATGAGTTTTTTTTTACCGAACTTCAGATAATTCGATTGACAAGTGGATGGAAACTTAGCTACTGTGTTGTGTTTTATTCAACGCGTTATTATTAATGATGTATCCTGTTTTAGACCTCCATCCTGTCTGTCCTCAGAATCAGCAGCTGTCAGTACTTTCTCTGCACAGAGCATTTGTTTTTATCTCTTTACCTCCACAAGCCGATGGTCAGTAGTTGCTGGAACTTCTTTAATGTGTCCGTCTCCAACAGCCTGTTGATGTGCAGAAGAAACGGTGTAGAAAGTAGAATAAATATTAAAACATGGCATGTTTCAAGTAGGGCTGTAGCTATACACTAATCCCCCGATACGATACGATACACGATATTCAGCCAATGATACGATTCGATATAATTCGATACACTTACATCATTTTCTGAAAGATTTAAAGGGGACAGAGTGATTTTGGTGACATCTTGTGAGTGTTCCATTTACTTGGATTTAATTCATTGAACTGAAAACATCAATTACACAATATATGTCTCTGACTGGACAGAGTCTACAGCAGGGATCATCAACTAAATTTTTTTCAGAATTTTTCTAAGCACTCTGGTGGCCGGACTTTCAAATAAAGAAAATAAAATGAATTTATACCTAATACGCCTATTCTTGTTAGAAATTTTTACTTTCTTACTGAATTAATGCTATATTTTTTTTTTTTAAACATGTATTAGTGTGAGCAGACTCCTAAAAAACATGGAAACTCCATAATGATAACTGGCTCTTTAACTAGAAAAAGATCTCAGACTAGGAGGCAGTTCACTGAGGAGTGATGGTTAAAGTCTGTGATTATGGAAACATTATTGTAGTATGCCGCATCCTGATTGGTGGAAAATGCTTGCAGAAAGAAAGGCTGTTGTCAGGTAAACATGTCACGGTCAAAGAGGCTGAAGCGAAAAGTTGACGTGGAAAAGCCAAAAGCCCAGCTTTAATGATGAATGGACTAATAAGCAGGCTATGCACTCGTCATGTATGCCTCATTTGCAATGAAACGATGTTGTTGCAAAATAATACAACCAGCATCATCATCATCATCACTCGAACATAACGATCGCGCCATTCACGTGCATATTAAGTAGCTACAGATTGTCCGCTCTAGCGGAGAGTTTGGTTTGTTCAGCCAGCAGTGAGGTTTACAAGAATTTGTCAAAATTTCCAGATTCCCGGCAACCTAAGATAAACAGACTAAAACCAGACAGCTTTTGTTTTAGCTTGTTTGTAAAAATTCGCTATATGCAGAGTAGAGCTGTGTTTGCGTAAAACAGCGCGGTGGACTGAGCAGATTGAAATATCGATTTACATCGCAGAATCGATAAAATTGCTCAGCCTTAGTTTCAAGTGTACATAAGCAAGGGGGGTTCTGTGGTTATTTTAGAACATTATGAAGCTGGTTGCACAAAATGTAGTCTATATCCACGATGTTCCACTTCCTGGATTGCTCCAGTGCCGCCAGAAATTCCGCTGGATGCCCCTCTTTCGCACGGATGTCCATTACCTTCTGCTTTCTTTGTGTTGGCATTCTAAACTCTGGTGGATTTCTGAGGACTATGGTTAACTGCTCCTCAGATCTCTCCAGGGTAAATCCAGACAGCTAGCTAGACTATCTGTCCAATCTGAGTTTTCTGTTGCATGACTAAAATAACTTTTGAACGTATACATGTTCCACCAAAACAAGTTCCTTCCCAAGGCTATTTTGCAACAGCAAGGACGATTGTGACTGTTAAAAGAAATGCCAATAAACCAGAGCATGTTTTTCTCCCATCCCGAAATGCTGTGTGGACTAGCCAGACCCTCATCCGCAGCGCTGTGGAGGAAGGTCTGGCAATGGGAGACTACATAAAATGTAACCAGCGGATCTGCCGTGTGTGCCTTCATGGCTGTAAAGAGAACAGTGCAAAGGAAAGGCCATCAATATAGTATTGTATATAAATTAGTATAGTATTGGGGGTGGTCTTTTTGGGGCACCTGTCGTGGGCAGCACCCCTCACTCTGACATCTCTCCATTTGTATAGGTCCTGTGCCTGTGTGTGTAATGGGTGAAATAACTAACAACAGAGTGCAAAAATGTAATTTCCCCTTGCGGCATCAATAAAGTATGTCTTAATCTGAATTAGAGCTGGGCAATATATTGATATTATATCTATATCGTGATATGAGACTGAATATTGTCTTAGATTTTGGATATCGTAAGTCTTATCTGTCCCCTGTTTTAATGGCTGGATTACAGTAAAGTGATGTAATTTTTTTAATTTACCAGACTGTTCTAGCTTTTCTATTGTTTGCCTTTTCCCAATTAGTTATTATATACACATTAATGATGATTATTTATCAAAATAAAATATATGTTTGTAAGCACCAGTTGTCAACCCTACAATATCAATATCTATATTGAGGTATTTGGTCAACAATATGGTGATATTCATTTTTTTCCATATCGCACAGCACTAATCTGAATCTTGGTACTACCTGTCATGACAGCATGATTCTGCCTAGCTGGCATTAATGCTATAAAAAGCATTATCATGTAGTAGAATACGGTTATTGTTGCTGTCACAACAATGAACTAAATTACACATATTACCAAATACAAACCACCAAACAGAATTCAGTGAGTTAGCGGATTCAACTTGTTTTTAATGAACTCAAAGTGAATAATCAGCAGCAAAGCTATGAGGTCTTCTCATTCATCATGAACTGAACGTCTTGAACAAAATGACTGAGTGATGACAGTGATGAGAACAATTGTTCTATATCTATGGATGAGAACCTCTGCGGTGGACAATGCCACAGAAGGCTCAAAGTCATACATAATATGCACCGACTTCACCGATACCAAATCTCACTCCAAACTCAAGTTGCCAGCTCTGCTAATGTCGCTAGCATGCCCAAGCGCTAATCGCGATTAGCATCCTTTTTTCTTTTTTTTTACAAACCGCAGCGAACTGGAATACTGTGTATTTACCTTATGTGAATTGAAATACATCCTCAACCAGTGAGAGGCACCCTCTTGCAACCAGTTGGCATCATTCTGCGACTGCGTTAACCGAAAGAAGTGGCGTATTCACTCTCAGCTGATATGCGCCGACCTGTGGTACTAGCTAGCTATGGCTAGCTACTACGGACGTAGAGGCTCACCTAGAGCCTACTCGCCTCACGTGCACCTGTGTGCAATGACAGGTCATTGGGCTGAAAGCTCACTATGACAACCCTTGTGTTGTCTTCCTGTCGACCATGCAACTTTTAATTTTTCTGGGTCAAAATTTAAAATTAAAACTTTTTTTTTGGTCGTCACTATAGCTTTGGTCGTTTTTATTCGCTTTTCCTGCGTTTTTCAAGCTTTTACGACGTTTTGTCACTTTTTTTCAATGTCTTTGTCGATTTCTTCTGCACTTTATTTGAAGATTTTGGTTTTTTTCCCCCACGTTCTTTTATCTTTTTTTTTTCTTTTCCAAATGCTATAAAATTGAATAAAACACCCGAAATTCAATGAAAGTAGTGGACTGATCATTTATTTTACTTCTGAAGAGCGTTGTATGGAACCACCCACGTTACTTTTTTGACAATAAGGTTGAAAGAAACCCAGAGTTTTGATATAGAAACTTTTTGAAAATGGGTCAAATTTGACCGGAGGACAACAGTAGGTTATGTTTTCTATGGTTAGAAGCAGTGAGGTAAGATATGTGAAATAGACATACACATGCAGAGCAAAAAAATATTTGTATTTCAAATAACTTTATTAAAACAGTGAACATCTTACGCCTAATGGTTTCATTTTACAATTTAATATGACATTTTCAAACGAAAATTTATTTAGATGTATTTATTAGGTTATTTATTTTTGTCTAAAAATGAAATTTTAGACTGGGCTACATTGGCCATGGACCAAAAAATAAGCTAACACCAAGGATATTGACTTATTAGCACACATTTATTTGTATTTTATTTCAGTTCAACATTAATAGTTTATGACCACATACAGTACTTACCCAGTGCCGTGATGCAGGCAATTCATGTGTTTAGTTTTTTTTCTTTCTCTTCACAAACTTTGAATATTTTTTGGAATTTATAAGAATTTATGCTGGCCATGCTAATAATTCCCAATCACAGGACTTCTTTAGTGAAGCGTATCCTGCTTTAAGGAGAGATAGAGAAGTACTCAGACATGATATCAATCATTACACAGGTCAGAAATGATCTTAGGGGGTGAAAACCCATGATGCTCTAAGAGATGACAATCACAGGGATACTTAAAGGCCATCAAAAATGTGACCCTTTCTATACTGTACATACACTCTTAAACATGATGTAACGTTAACACGTGTGTGATCTTTGGGACGATACAGTTTATGTCTTTTCTAGGGATAGACCGATTATCAGCCCTGGCCTATTATGGGGCTGTTTGCAGATTATCTGTGTCGCCGATTTGATTTGCCTATCATGAATCCCGCTTCCTGAGTCTGTTTTCTGCCTGTATTCTGTCCTGGAGTCTGTTTTCCTGTGTTTCCTGAACGCACCCTGCCTGGTTGCCTGGCGACGAAGCAAAGCGGGAGGTCTCTCTATTACCCACACCTGCATCTCGTCAGCTATCTGCACACCTGGTCCTGATCATCACCTCCACACTTCATAAGCTCTGACCTGACATCCATTCCCTGCTGGATTGTTTGCCACCAACAGTATGTTGCGCCTGTGTTTAAGCCTCTGTTTTCTGAGAGTTAGTTTAGCTGCTCTGTTATTCTTGATTGCTGTGAACTTTTCTACTGTCTGCAGTTACTCTCCTTGACTCTACGCTCCACCCCTGCCTGGTTGTCTGTTGCTCCAGAAACGATGTTGGATCTGTTCATTCCCTCCCACCTACTCGCCTCCGCTGCCTGCTCCGACACCTGGATTCCCCTGCTTCCACATTCAAATCACTGAATAAATACTCCCCTTCATTCAACTCACCTTGTCCTGGTCTGCTTCTGGGTTCTGCATTAGAAAATCCTGACATTGCCCGATAAAGTTAATTACTCACCACTGAGTCTGACTTAATGTCCCGCCCACAACACTATCTGACAATCTTTTAGTCTGTATTATGTTGAAAGTTTCTAATTTATTAAACAATTGCTTAACGCATTTAAACAAAGTTTACATTAACATTCCAAAATCTTAATTTTGACTTAAAGATTTTCATTTTTACTGTACATGCATATCGGTTCCAAATATCGGTTATCAGTTTCTTGAACTACCGATAATCGGTATCGGCCTTGAAAAACCAGTATCGGTTGATCCCCAGTCTTTTCAGCACAAAATACACTGTATGAATACCAATATGCTCTACAGGATAACATTGAGTGTAATGTGTGAGAACTGTGATGTCACAATCCATGACGATGACATGGCATGTGTTTGTAGTCTGCAAAAAGCTACACAGATGTATTATAAATGGCACATTCTTTACAACAATACTCGAAACAATCAAGTCACTGATTCAGAATACGAACGTATGAACCAAGCTGCATTCAGTCTAAAGTATTCAGTATAAAGTACTTGAAAGCAATACTTGAGTAAAAGTACAAGCATCTTACCAGAAAATGACTTTAGTAGAAGTTAAAGTCACCTTTTTGAATATTACTTGAGTAAAAGTCTGCACACTGGCGTGAGCGTGGCGTTTCTGTTGCGTGTCAGTTGCGTGGCGGCTGCGTGGCGTTTTCTATGTCTTCGCACATCAGAAACGTGTCTGACGCGACGCGGCTGCTGCTAGCCTTGTCTGTACACATGTACTGTATGTCACGTGATTTGGATCACCCTTGTTCGACATATGGGGAGAGAGTTGTGGAAACCGCACTCCAGCAGCAGTGTACTTCATGTTAAACATAAATATATACTGATTTGATTACAGCAAAGACAACGTCGGCAGTATTGACGGCAAAATAGGCTACAGAATGTTTCGTTCTGTATTGACAGGTGCAATATTTGAAAATCGATAATTATTTATTATTTAGTTTTTTTAAATTACATTTACAGTGTAATTGCATTTATGTCAAAACCTAGAGACTTTCAAACATCAAGTCATTTATTGGGCGCCTGGTTAGCCCACCTGGTAGAGCGGACGCCCATGTATAGAGGTTTACTCCTCGACGCAGTGGCCGCGGGTTTGACTCCGACCTGCGGCCCTTTGTAAAAGGCATTCCCCTTCTCTCTCCCCTTTCAAATCTAAGCTGTTCTATACAAATAAAGGCCTAAAATGCCCCCAAAAAATCGTAAAAAAAATAAATGTCATTTATTAAATGTATTTGTGTCAAAATGACATAAACATCTTTTCGTATTCTATTTCGCTTCCAACACGCTTGCGTGTCGCGTGAAAAATAAATAATATATATAAAATTTCTAGCACGCACGCGTTTTCGGCGCGGCTCGAGCTGCGCATGTCACGCAGGCAGTGTGTAAGCTCTAACCTGTTAACATGGGAGCCGAAATAAAAACCGACACGCCACGCAGCCGACACGCTCACGCCACGCAGCCAGTGTGCAGGAGCCCTTAAAGTATCTGATATTTACTGTACTTAAGTATCAAAAGTAATTTTATGATATTAAATGTACTTAATTATTATAAGGAAAGGTAAATAAAAACGTATTCTATTATATTATATTCTGAACTTTATTGTGGCTTCCTCATAGTAAGGTATAATATTCAGGGTTTCCACATCCTTCTTGAACAGAATTTTGATTGTTTTGTGAAAAAGAATCTTTCACTCCAACGTGCGAAAACATTACTTGCAAGTAACGAGTAATGAAGATGCTTAGGGGAAATGTAGTGGAGTAAAAGTATGCATTTTATTTAGGAAATGTAGTGGAGTAAAAGGAAAAGTTTCCAGAAATATAAATAACGAAGTCAAGTACAGATATATGGACATTCTACTTAAAGGAACATGCCGACTTATTGGGACTTTAGCTTATTCACCGTAACCCCCAGAGTTAGATAAGTCCATACATGTCCTGTCTGACGCCCCCACCGCTAGCCTGTTTAGCACAGATCCCCGAGGTAACCGGCTCCATCTAGCCTACTGCTCCCAATAAGTGACAAAATAACGCCAACATTTTCCTATTTACATGTTGTGATTTGTATGGTCACAGCGTGTACAAATAACAAGGTCACATGAGACACAGCCGTCGTCTAACCGTATACATACTGTAGAAATATATTGTGTTAAGAATAGAATGTCTTGAACGCCTGGGAATGGCCTCGCTCTCTCCTCTTGTCTAGCATGTGTAAGATAAGACAGTTGCAGAAGGAGCAAATTGCTCCTGTTAAACATTTGGGACAGAATGCACCCAGTATAATATCTAATAGTGACGGCCAATCTTGAGGCCAGGAGAGGAGGAGAGAACAGGAGTGATTCCAGGGCATATTTCGCTATCTTCACGGGGGGACAGAACGTCTGAGCTATGACCAACTGATTAGCGGCACAGACACCATGGTGGAAGGAGGAACCTGGAGAGAATAAAGAGAGAGGGCAGAGAATAGGACGGGACCAGATTCCCGGCCAGGCTGTTGGCGTTAGGATGAGAAAGAGCATGTCTTAAAGGGGTCTGGTCCTTATGCATGGGTACCTGTTAGTCATGATGCATAAGTTGTATTCTGCTTGCAATATCATTTACTAAAGCTTTGTTAAACTTAACTGAGTATTATTTTCTGGTCTACCAGTCAACGAATACAGAGGTAACTTGAGAAGTGACCAAGTGAAGTCAGAAAACGTTAGAAACGAGTAGAATCGGTCATATTTATTCCTTCAATACTGGGAACTATATTCTCAGACAGGTGAAGCACTGCTACTTGGGCGGAGTGATTTGCTTGCAGCACCTGAGAAGCCCCATGGTGAGGAGCAGAGAGTAACAGCGTCAGACAGAGTTACAGCACGCACGGAGACGAGAAGGGTATGTATGGACTTATCCAACTCTGGGGGATACGGTGAATAAGCTGAAGTCCCAATAAGTCGGCGTGTTCCTTTAAGTACAGTAACAAAGTATTTGTACTTTGTTACATTACAACACTGGCTGCATTAAAGATCAGTGGTTCACATCATCTTAACAACCTCTCCAGTGAATTGTGCTGTATCTGTGGATATTGACACCAGGCCACTCGTACCTCCCAGTGACAAGCCTGAGGGATTGTGGGCCAATCAACTTAGGAAGCGGACACTGTGTGTAGGAGGCAAAAGGCCAATCTCTGAACCCTGTAAATGACAAATATCAATGTAGGGAAAATGAATGCACACAGAAACACTAAGTTATTGTACCGTGAAGTCCATAAATCTATCAGAAAGGTCAGGGGGGCTTTTAGCTGGCATTAATCACACCGAGAGGCAGATAAAAACACAAGGAACAGGGTGACAGTGAAAAAAGCTTCCTCTTTTCCCTCTGTCTGTCTTCTGACTGAGTCTCTGAAATTGCACATTTGTCCATGTTACTCCCCAGAAATACTTTTCAGAGGGATGGCTTTCACGGGGTGTAGCTCTTGCTCACACGGTAAATCAAGGTGTTATTTTTCCATTTTCTGTGTGGGAGCTTTGATTACTTTTTCCCAGTGATATGTGCCTCTTGTTAGAGGTCAGTTATTGTTGTTTGTTTTCATGACATGTATCAGAATCAGAATCAGAATCTGTCTTATTGGCCAAGTATACTTACATACATAAGGAAATTGACATCGGTAGGTGTTAACTCTCTATACATTCAACTAATAGACATATAGTAGTAAACATTCAGTAGACAAATAGTAATATAGACACATACTGTACAATAGAGACAACAATATACATATAGGCACATATCAACACAATATACAAAAATACAAATATACAAATAAGACATAATATCAAGCTGCAAGTATAATATCATGTAGCCATTAAAGGGAAATTTAACTTGGTTTTGTTTGTCTTTCGTCTTACGAACTTATCATGTTATCTACTTCTTTAAATATTAGTATCACACAGGGTAATGTTATTAATATTATTTCACACACACAGGGTTTTGTTGGTATGCTTGTTAAAAAGTAGATTTCCCACATCTCCCCAAATTGTGAACACATACAGACTCAAGGTAATATTGTGCCAAATGCCTCGGTGTGTGTTTGCTGTTTTTTTTTAATTTATTTTTTTAACACGTATGTCCATGTACTTGCTGATGGGGCACCGTTCTTTATCATTCTCAAAGAACAACCCTTTTAATGGCATCTGATTCATGACTCCTTCACAGAAACCCCTCATAACCCCTGTTTCCCAAATTATTACTGTTACTATCGTAACTTAACTGTTCAAAAGCTCTCAAATAAGCTTGGTAGAGGACTGAGTTTGTGTATTTATCTTCGGTGAAGCTTTGTGTGTGGCTGCAAGTGCTCAGCTTGGCTCTTAAGGAGGTGTAAAAAATAAAAATAAAAAAAAACAAGCCAATTACAGCAGGATGAGGTGTTGCAAGATGAGAACGGTATGGAAGGGAAACTGGTGCAGTAGTAGCCAAGATTGAACTGAGAATTGGAAGGGACAAAAGAACCACAACAAAATTGAAAATCTGGCTGGTACTCTAACAAAACAGACACTGAATTATAAATAAATAAATAAGCACAGCTGAATTCTCCCCCTGTTCATTACAGCATTCTTATAGCACATCGGCACTGTATACAGCAAAATCATAAAGGCTTTTGAATTTAGTTTCCTTCTTCAAACCTTGGACCCCCCCGCTAGAGTTGGCCCTCTTATCATTATTTATTAGTATTGTGGTTATGCTAGAGGACGAATATGGCAGTATAAGGGCATAGGGGGGGTGTCACGCTCAAGTAAAGGCCATGGTCTCCTATCAGAAATGCTATCCATAATTTATCAACTAAACAAATGATGCACCTTGGCTCTCCCATTGTTCTTGTGCCCTTATCTTTTCCTGGCTGCAAGGAGGTGGAACAAGAGAGAGTTTGAAAACAAAGCCAGCAGAGAGAAGTCTAAGCAGACCAGATGATAATGATCCAGACAATCCATAGAATTCAGCCACACACATATCCAACCTAATTACTTTCTTACAATTAGTTCATTTATTACAGGGGGGGGGGAAAAGCTCTATTAAAAGGCATTCACAATATAATCTGAATATTTCAAATATTGTAGTGAAGCCGCAAGAAGGTTACAACACGTGATGCATATTGCATGCAAAACTGCAACCACACGCTGTAGCTACAGAGTTTTGCTATATGATGCATCGACTGCTTTCTCATGGTTTTGACATGGAAAACATATTCATCAAAAGGCCATGATCCATCTTGTGTTCTGTTTAGCTTGGAGCTAATCTAGATCCCAGCATGCATTTGGCATTATACATGGGACAGTATTCATCTTTTCTTGCTACAAAGACTGGCTCGTCTCATTTGTAAGCCTATGTGGTGTGTGTGCTCTTTATCCTTGCTTTTTAATATTCCTATCAAGTTGCTGATGTGAATAGAACACCTGTTTTGCTGTCACATCTCTTTAGATTTGTTAATACATGAATACACTTCTGAATTATTTCACTTACAAAAAAAACAAAGAGCAGGTTGCCAAAACATGACAGCTAAATTACAATTAGCGCGGTGTTTATGGACAAGCACAATGCAAAATGAACAAAATGTGTGATATATACAGATGTGACCTTTGAAAAAGGTTCTCTCTTTATCTTTATTATTCATGCACCTCCCTCACAACCCAGCAGTACAGCCGAATAGTGGACAGGACAGACTATAACTGGAATCCCACTACTCTGTGTCTAGCAGTTATTTGCAATGCCATAGCTAAATAAGATAAATAATTTAGCATCCTTGTGTTAGGGAGTGTAATAAAGCTGATGTCTTTATACAGCGGGGCTCTGGCTAGCTGTGCAGTTTCTAAGTGAGATGGATGAGGCAAAGCCTAAACTGCTGAGGGGTGAAGTGAATTAGGCCCACATTAGGGTTTACGCTTTACCATCAAAATCAAAATGGAGGAAAGTGGGCAAACATTATCCCTCTGCAGAGCAAGCCCACGCCATGCAGCACAGACTCAGCTGAAATAACATTAAAACTGTGTATGAAACTAAGAGCAATTAAAAACTTAGATAAGAATGTGAAAGGTTATCTAAAATATACGTTACCTGAAATATATGTGTGTGCATTTGTATGCACGTGTGTAATATTTTGTACACTACGAGTGTGTAATCTGGTACGAAACGTAGAAATGACTAATTATGATAATGTGATGTGCTGACTGCACATATTTGACAATTATGTTATCAACCTTAGAGTAAATGAAACATCCTGTGAACATGGGAGTTGTTTTTCAAGCTTGCCGAACATGGTGTCGTCTCTCCGGGTCTGTATAATTATCGCTAAAGTAGAGCGCAGTCAATTAGATTCATATCTAATAAATCCGTCACCAATTGCAGAAATTCAAAAGTGCATTTAGAATACAAACAGAAGCTGAATCTACATTAAAACTTCCCTTTTTTTGTATGTCTGTATTCTAGTCATCGCGTTAGGTTCTCATAGTAAAATGCTCTAAAATGCTCACAGTTCACTTGCAAATTAATTTTGAGTTCTCAACACCAAGGTTTACACTACAAGAGACAAAGGACGGAGAGAGAGGGAGAGTCTTCTGACAGGCTTTCACCTTGGTTAGAAAATGTCAGGATGTCAAGGCTTTCTACTTGGCCCTACGTGCAAAGGCCTCATTTGATACCCAATAAATGCATGACGATTCAGCGGCGCGGTCAGGAAAAGGCCTGGGTCGCATTTTAAAAACACGTCCTGACCTTTTCCACGGCGGCGGTAATTGCTAATGCCAGACAAGAAGAGAATGTTAGTCTCTTATGAGACGCGACGCTGAGAACGGACCCTGTGACGTTGGGAGCGAGCTTAGGAAAGAAATACACAGCAAGTCACAATTTGAAGTAAAAAAAAAAAGAATCTATCTGCAGACTTCACCATGCTGCAAGAGCAACCTGATCACCCCCACACTCCACACATACCTCAGCTGATATAATGAAACTAAACTCCGCATCATAGCCTTTTGAAAAAGACACAATACTTTCGGTCTCAGAGGGATCCGGGTTTCATTTTCTTTACTTTACTCTCGGTGTCAAGGGGCTGAAAGTTGATGGCGATGTGACAACAAATCCATTCCCCCAATTTCATTCCTGCAATGCTTCTGCCCAATGCTGTGGCAGAGGCGGATCAGAGATGAAATTAGAGAGACATAAAGATGACTCAAATGTTGAAGAAAAAAAAAAAAAAACTTGAACTGAAGAAACGGCTTCACTCTGGAGCCCAGTTAGGAAACTTCCCTTGCCAGTGAGCGTGTCAAAAGGAATTCATCACTGCGAGTAAAAAAAATAAAGCTCCTTTTTATATTGAGTTATAAAAGGCTCAGTCTTCCTGCAGCCGTTATTCTTGCTGATAAAATACAGCATCTAGTTCATATGATATCTTAAAAAATAAAGGTCCACAGCTCTTTCTAAGATGAATCTGTTTTTTTTATGTGATGGAAACTCTTCAGTTTACCGGTAGAATTCTCTCATATATTCATAAATAGTACATTGATGATTTGTAACAAGGAACGATGGATTGGTTGTCACTGAACACTATACATTTCCCCAGCTGTGGTCAGTGAGAGCTAAATCAGAGAGAAATAGTGACAGATGTACATGTAATAAGTGGCACCATGTGCTTGCTAAAGTAGAACAGAGCTGCCCATTGTTGCTGTATGATTCAACCCACGGCTGCCACCAGTCGTGGGTTCTCAATGGCCCCTCTGGTCATCAAAGCGGAGGCATTAATCTCATCACCTGGGTCCATTGTTGATCACACTAATCACAACCGGAGGAGACATTGGATAGATGGAAATATATGTGTTTATGGGGCCTGGGATAGGACTTTGGCAGGTGTTTGGTTTCTGTGCCATCGCCGGCGCCAGCGCCAGCGCTCACCCCACCGCCCATTCGTATTATAGCCTTCAGCCAAAGAGACAGCTTGCGAGGCGCTGGCCCCTGATCCCAGCACATTAGTTTAATGCCTAGATCTGTGGAACTGTTCCTGACTCCCTCTCCAGCCTGGCACAGCAGCCAGCCGGACAGACAGACGCACAGACAGACAGACAGACAGACAGACAGACAGACGCATGCATGCATGCGCGCGCGCGCGCACACACACACACACACGCACACACACACACACACACACACACACACACACACACACACACACACACACACACACACACACACACACACACACACACACACACACACACTGGTCTCACCATACTGCAGCTCAGAAATGCAAAATGGCATCTTTAGAAAGCTGCTTGCTTCTACTTTCTGTACTGTAGTTTCTAACTGGCATCAAGTGTGAACAGCTGTGTCATGTGGCAGAGACGTTAAGCATCCCAGCATGTTGTAAAAATACAGTGCTCAAATGGCCCCAACAATGTCTTTATGTGCACTGCCATGTCTTTTTTTTCTCGTGTGCAGCTATGCACAAATGGGATTTATTTATTTGGCGTCTGCTGTAAGCACGGCATGTGCTCATGATTAGAAGTTATTTACCAAGAGTAAACAAGATCAATGCAAGTACATGGCTGAGTAAATACACAGCAGGATGTGAGATGACCAATCGTACCTTAAAAAATAAGCCCATCTATTCTCGTAGACGCCATCAGAAGGAGACCCAGGGAGCAACCGGCAACACATCTGTCTATGTGTCAGCACCTGTGTCAGCGCTAAGGAGACACAGTCTGTTCAAGATAAGCTGCCAGAGGAAGAGAGCAAATAAACATCTGCATGTATATTTATACAGTATATCCAAGCCTCCGCCCTAATGAGTGTGAGGCGCACTGGTTGAGGATCTGGATTTGATTCTGAGCCAGCATTAAAGCCTGTCATCTGCTGAGATGTTCTCAGTTCGTCTGTCTTTTGCTCGGTTTCACCTGGACTCCGAGACACGTTGACAGCTTCAGAAGCCCCTGGAGTGAAGATCTAGGAGCAAACATATGGGCTGTCAGTAGAATGGGAGAGACTAACTCCTGTTGGAGATTTTTTTATTTTGTCCAACAGTTGGTGGGGATGGATTTTTTTTCTTTTCTGAAGGTTGGCTGAAGGGACTGACAAAATAAGCCAAATCATCATGGTGTAAGTGGGAGGCAAATAACAATCGGCACTTCCACATTTGATGCATATTCGATGAAATGTCTGATGGCTTTTGACATACTTAGTAAGTAGGTGTGTCATTGAACTGATGAAGATATAGATTTATGCATTATTGTATTTATTTTTTATTTTTATTAATTAATTCAATTTATTAATTAAACAAAACTGATGAGACATATTCACAATCTCCCACCAAGCTCACACCCACACAAACAAAGAGCATGAGCATGTGTGTGTGTATTTCAGGACAGAGTGTAAATTTGAATTTCCCCACTGGTGATCAATAAAAAGTAGGAAAAAAGAAGAAGAAGAAAATAGAAAAAAGATGCGAACATAGTCCACACTTTGTTAAGTTTCTGCTATCTTCCGCTTTCTTTGTGTTGGAATTTTAAATCGGGTGGATTTCTGAGGACTATGTTTAACTGCTCCTCAGATCTCTGCAGGGTAAATCCAGACAGCTAGCTAGACTATCTGTTGAGTTTTCTCTCGCACGACTAATTTGCAGGGGCTCTTTGCGGAGCTTAGCACCGCCCAAGACGATTCGGATTGGTTTAAAGAAATGCCATTAAACCAGAGAACGTTTTTCTCTCATTCCCGGATGCTATGTGGAGTAGCCAGACCCTCCTTCAGCGCGCTTTGGAGGAGGGTCTGGCAAAGTGAGACTATCTTTGCCCTGATGAAGATCCTGTAAGCTCTAAACTAGTGGGCATTTTAAACCATCAGTGTGTCAGATTAATAAGGGCTTTTTTCTTTTCTTTTTTTAAATAAACCGTTTCTCTTTGCTCTGCCAAAGATTGCCTATAGAGCATTTATTTTCTGTTGCTATCAAGAAAAACTGAAAAGTTACCAGAAACAAGACTCCCTATATTGTAACAAAAGATAGATTCTCTTTCAATTATTTGAAAAAAACAAAACAACTAAAGACTCTAGGTCGAATAAGATGGATTTTTGCAGACAGTGCACACAAACACACACACAGTTGCCAAAGCTTTGTCAACACTGACCTCCATCACAGCCCTTTCCTGTGATGTTTGATGTGGCAAGAACATCGGCACGTGTTTGAACAGCCCATAAATTAGATGCTGCAAATGTTTGCACAGTTTAACCTTGTGTAGGTAAGGGCTGATTGAGGAACAAAGAAACCGAGCCGTGTGTGTGTGTGTGTGTGTGAGAGCTTGTGCGTGTGTTAGTGTGTGTGTGTGCGCAAGACAGAGAAACAGACAGAACTATGTCTCACAGCCTTCTTATCACAACCATCATTCATGGGGAATGCAATCCTAAAAGTTTTAAATCTTAATTCTTACATATTTTGCTGCTGTAGTGTATTTTGAATTGCAATGTTAAGTATGCAGTGTTATGACAGTAGCACAAAAATGTTGTGTCAGTTGAGTGATGTTATACTGTAATACACTGTCCTGGGAAATGTTTTCAAATCTATTTCATAAAAAAAGTTTAAAATCACCTGCTCGTGTTACAGCATAGTAGTCTGTGTACTTTCTGAGGAGATATAACACTAGCTGTACATATATTTCAATACCATCTGAATTTCTAGAGATCATAGAGTTTTGACAAGCTTCAGAACATAAAGATTTGTATCCCCTAAATAGATAGTATTTTATATTTTTGTGTTTTTTTGTTTTTTTTTTGTTTTTTTTAAATATCACCTCCCCTGATCCATTGTGGCACTCCTGCTTATGGTTGAAAAGAAGTTGACAGGGCTTTCAGCTTAGTTTGAGAAGTTGCCTTCGGGGTCCCAACGAGGACAGCCGGCTTCACGCACCACCTGCCAATAATGTTAACAAGGACCCAGAGCCCAAACACTGATGTGGCCTGTTCCAGCACTGGAGGGATTGCTGGCAGTAATGGCCATGTCTTTGCCACATGGTGTCCAGCTCTCAGGAATCCTCCCCGCAGCTCGCAGTGCAGCACGGCCTCCATACAGCCGCAGGAAACAACACACATTCGTCGTGCAAAGAACGGCAACTCACCAGAATTAACAAAGCGCTTGCACATACTGCGGATAGAACCACATCTCTCATGTTAACTGCTGCTACATAATAGAGCTGGGTGATATGAAGAAAATCAAATACCACGATATGTTTGACCAAATACCTTGATAGATTAACCTGAAAAGGCTATATAATATAATAGTTGCCCTTTAAGCCACTTTAGTGTGCAGTGAATAGGCAATTAGATTGTGTAAAATGGTTTGAATTGGTTTGTGTGTCGTGTTAATCCATAAATTGCCTTCATATTTGGTAACAAAATCAACTTGTTCCTCCGGTTTATTTTGTTTCATTTGTTTATTGGGTTTTTGATGGTTTTTGTAGTGGCTGCCATCACTCTTTATGGCCTGTATTCACAAGATTCATTCACTGATACTGTGATAATAATAAAATCTAAAAAAAACTGTATAGCAGTCTCTGGTTCCCGTTAATACTGCGTCAGTGCGTTTGAGATCTATTTGTAACCACTGTTTTACTCAGGTCATTTTTACTTTTAAATGTACCAACCAAAAACAAGAGTCAAAAATTCAATCATAAATGCAGAAATATGAGTCATCGGTGTTATTGCTCCACAACATTTCTGCCTGATTATACGCATTTAAAGATAGGTGATACGGAGAAACAAACCATGCAACATGCTTGAACAGAACATTTGTGAAGCAGAACAACTGGCTCGTTGTGTATCAGTATTATCATTTCACGGTGCTCAGGCGAATTTAAACGCAGTCACTTCTCTTCCCCAACTGTTATGGCATGCATAATAAAGAGGCGGTGAAATAATTTGTCAAGCTTAGATGGAAGTTGTTTAGTACCCGGAGAATGGGGTTTTCACTTCCACAGACTATGATGAGGCTGTGTTTGTTCACTTGACTAAAAAAGGCCCCACCATTTAATACTTAGAACTAAATTATAATCAAAGCACTTTGTGGACACAGGCTTCCCCCCACATGAGAGCTAATCAGTTTTAATAGGTGTGTGTGTGCTGTAATCGTGGTGCGAAGCCAGTCCCAAGGCTCAGGGCCTATTACACTCCGTAAAATATTAATGACTCTTCAGTTAAAAACATTTAAAACAAGTCCCAGAAGAGATGGGAGCCCAAACATCATCTCTCCCCCCCCCCCTGCTGAGCACACCAGACAGCTCAGCTGTCTCCTGCTTTAAAAACCGACCTCGCTAAGTGTGCCTTTGCGATTCCTAAAAATACAGGTATTGACTAAATAAAAGCTAAGCCACTGGGAGAAGACTTTTAAGAAGATGAAGCCTAAAGAAGTTTAGGAAACATCATTGTACAAGGCATCGTAATGCCAAACTGCTGAATGCAAGCGTGCTTTCAACTGGAGGGCTAAATTGCATCATTTGGGAATGAATGGGCTTCCACATTTTTCTATTGAGTTTTGGCGTGCTCCAGCCAGCTGTGACGGGCGCTCAGTGTGGGCAGCTGAGAGAATCCGGACAGCTATTCTGAGGCTGAGGCTGGACGCTAAGCTTGGGCTACAGCTCAGACATTGTGGTGGTAAGATCCTCCCTGCCCTTAGGAAATGAGTGTGATGCCTTTCCACTAGTGCTCATTATACATCATCACGGCACAGCAGCGGCCAATCCATTAGCACATTCGCCGGCTTCGTGGAACTCCTCCATCTTGTGTGAAAAAAAACAGCCAGCCGGCCGTCTGAACAAACACTGGACTTGAGAATGAGAATAACTCAAAGGCAGAAATATGGAATGATGGAGTCTGTGGGAGATGAGCTGTGGAAAGCTCATTCAGGGAGAAAGAAAACACCGGGAAACAACTTCAGATATTACACCAAAGATATTACTTTTTCTTTTGCATTAACATTTGTTGAAAATGTTCTGCATTTTTTAATCTGAACAGAAAAAACAAACAAAGAAGCAGCTCGTGGAAGCAGATGGTAAGTGATGCAGCAGATAGAGCACCTGCACTCCACTTAGATCATAAAACGGCTTCAATCTCCTTTTGTCATTTAGAACACTAGAGGGGAGACAGTTATTGTTCAGACAAGTGTATCTGCACTGTAATGTGCTATAAACACATCATAGGGGCACAATCTTCAATATGGCAGTGGTAACAGCCCATGACATAGTGGTAAGAAGTAAAAGAAGAACTGGTAATGGGACTATTATCTAAGAAAGAGCGCGGTGTTGCAGTGTCCTGCATGGCACAGGGATAGTTTGAGGAATATCTTCACTCGCAGTATTCATGCGTGGATGACTGCAGAGAGTTAGGCCAAATTCTCTGTACCATCATTCAAATTGGGACCTGTGAAGGCCTTTAAACCATGTTGTAATTAGAAATTTTTTTCTAATGAATTCTGGGATTGCTGGCAGTAATGGCCATGTCTTTGCCACATGGTGTCCAGCTCTCAGGAATCCTCCCCGCAGCTCGCAGTGCAGCACGGCCTCCATACAGCCGCAGGAAACAACACACATTCGTCGTCCAAAGAACGGCAACTCACCAGAATTAACAAAGCGCTTGCACATACTCCCTCATTTCAACTGAAGCTACATTATAGAGCTGGGTGATATGGAGAAAATCAAATATCACAATATTTTTGACCAAATACCTTGATAGATTAACAATTATTAATAAGGCAATTAGCAATTTGATTGTGTCAAACGGTTTGAATTGGTTTGTGTGTTAATCTATAAATTGCCTTCATATTTGGCAACAAAATCAA
The DNA here is from genome assembly GCF_010015445.1 of Perca fluviatilis. Classification (NCBI taxonomy): domain Eukaryota; kingdom Metazoa; phylum Chordata; class Actinopteri; order Perciformes; family Percidae; genus Perca; species Perca fluviatilis. The sequence continues at coordinate 11,244,271 of NC_053116.1, forward strand.
CTTCTCCCTCTGGTTTATTTTGGTTTATTTGTTTATTGGGTTTTTGATGGTTTTTGTAGTGGCTATATATTTGATGCCATCACTCTTTATGGCCTGTATTCACAAGATTCATTCACTGATACTGTGATGTTAATAAAATCGAAACAAAATTGTATAGCAGTCTCTGGTTCCTGTTAATACTGCGTCTGTGCGTTTGAGATAATTTGAGATTTTGTAACCACTGTTTTACTCAGGTCATTTTTACTTTTAAATTGAGGAATATCTTCGCTCACAGTATTCATGCGTGGATGACTGCAGAGAGTTAGGCTAGTTTGTACCATCATTCAAGTTGGGACCTGTGAAGGCCTTTAAACCATGTTGTAATTAGAAATGATTTTTTCTAATTAATTTTGGGCTTCGTGTTCCATTAGCTTGTGGTTATGCGGGTTACAGCTAATTGAAAATGTTATTAAGCTAATACTGTTTACTTTGTCTTGTGTGGGTTGGACCCGGTGCTGCTAAAGTGCATCTCCTCCCTCTCTCTCCCCCCCTTTCGTTTCTACGAGCTGTTTGCTTATTGTAATTAAAGAGAAGATGGGAGAGGTTTTTTTGCCTCCAGGGCGACTTCTGTCCCCTAATCCATATTGACATGGCGTCTCCAGGAGATGGGCAGAATGTTAACCTGCAGTGCTGCTGTGTCCCCTCATTACACAGTGGCAGTGACCTATCGACACAGGCTGGCCAAGTGACTGCCTCCCCCGTCCCGCCGAAAACAAATCACGTGACTGCTCGTCTTTACTTTATGTCACTGTCTACGCACGCCAAAGGAACTAGTTTATCCATGTGTTAAAACCACAAAGCGTGCATCCACACTGAAGTGCCTGAAGTAACATCATGACACATTTGTATGAGCGATGAGGCTTCACTTTCCTGGACATATTATGCTGTTGTGTGATTGCTTCAATATTATAACATTAGGTGCCAAACAAAACGCGATTTCTGTAATATTTGTATTATTATATTGTTTTATAATATAATGCATTGAAAGTGTGAGCTTTTGGCATTGTAAGTGTACAAGGTAATTTACTGCTTTCTGTGCTAATCTTTGTTATCCAGTGTAATGTTGCTGTAACCGTGAACATGTCCTCGATCTAATTTTCTGCCAATATTACTCCGTCTAACTTCATCAGGTTTCAGCCTATCACATGGCAATAATTATTGAAGGCGGGCGTAACCAATAAAACCAACTATTAACACATATTTAAATGGTTTGAAAACAAGATACTGCATAGTGTAATGTCTTAGTTGTTGTAGTTAGAATCAGATAAAACCTCATGAAGCAATTAAACCTTAGAAATAAAACAATTTTGTGTTGGAAAATATAATTTCAGTGTACTAAACCTCTCTTACCCTGGATCCTTAAAATTAATTTAGGTTTTACTTAGACAAATATAACTTTTAATATGTGCAATGCATTCAAAGAAACATGTTACCGCACATATTGTTAGAGTAGTATCTGCTCAATGATGTTGCGAATAGCCAAACTGAAAAGGCAGCGCACAGCGTCTTCTTCTCATTATAAAATACTCCAACTGATGGCAAAACTCTTGGGCCATGTCAATTTAATTGGTACATGTGAGCTTTATCTGAATAGCATGACAGGACAACACCCTAGGACCTTGAAGTGACAAGAACCAAAAAAACAACAACCGTACTGACTAACATTTTCTAATTTTAGTAACACAGAAACATTGGACGCCCTTGCCTTTGTTAAAACGATTATTGTCTCCATTCTTCTTCCACCCAAGACAACAGCACAGGCATCTTGTGAGCAGAGTCACTTTAATGGTTTGGTTCACTCTGCTTCAGTCTCACATGCTGGAATAATGATTTAGTCTCCAAATTTAGCCTACAAAACAAGTAACTTGGTTGAAAATGTACTTATATGCCATATTTATTATTTCAGGCTTTCACAGATTTGGGTTTCCAAGTGCGCAGCAGTTGAATGATGCAAACCTTTGCTTTGAAAGCCTGTGCCCAGGCTACTTAACCTCTCCGTGTTCTCACCTTGTTCCTGCCTTTTCAATGGCCTCGCTATGGAGTGGAGGGAGCCAATTTCCCATCAGTCTGTTAAAGCGAGATTTGCATTAATGAGGCCTGCGGTGTTAAGCCTGAGGGGTGGCTTTTGGTCGAATCACCAGTTCCTGCAAAAATAAGCCACAAACTTTTACTGACACAAGCATTTAGCCAGGCTGAGCACAGGAGGATCTGAGGAAGAGGACGTTTGAAGGAGAGTGTCTTGATGTTCTAGACTTAGTATGAGGGGAAAAGCGTGTGGAGCACATTTTAGATGTTTTTAGGAGCAGACAAAAATCATGTAATATTCAACTTTATTTTTTCATTCAGCAAAACTCCATAAGATAAAGATTCTTACTGCTTTTGAAAACTGAGACGAAAGCTTGTTAGTCGCTCAACGAATGCGCTTCTGGGTCAGTTAAAAACAACAGTGTAATGGATGGCCTTCAAAATACAGTGACCTCAAGTGAGTCTGGGGTAAGGCCAAACACCGAGCCAGCCTTTCTGATCATCTTAGGCCTTGGTCAGACTGCCAGCCCAAATCCATTTTTTGGTCTGGACAGCAAAAAAATAAATAAATCGGATTTCAAAGTGTCTTTTGCGTCACTCGTGTGGCTGAGGGTTATGAATTGGGCCATATAATGCAGATAATAAAATAAAACCACAGAGGCTCGGTAGTCCGGGCCAGTGTAAACCAAGACCTCTTTATTCCACATTGTCAGTGGTAGCGTAGCTTTCATTTTTCCTATTTTACCATTCACAATAAAAGCCCAACTTAAATTCACTCCGAGCATTACCCTAAGAAGCGACGCAACAAAATGCTTAACATTACTCGCAACGCAACACACAACTACAATGTAAAACAGGGCCGGATTGGGACTCATTTTCAGCCCTGGATTTTCATGCCTTAGACCGGCCCACTTTACTTCACGAATGACTATATTAAAAAAATGTAATCAAAACCTTAGTATATAGGTCTGCAATAGCGCCCTGTCCTCTACATCCTTGTAATTCGGTGTATTTTGTAAAATATCACTATTTCCAAGTGTTGCCCCACAATGTAGCTTTATTAGAAAAGTTAACATCTTAACAACAACCCAATGATGTTGAACAATATCAGAATCTGTTTCTGTGCAAATAAGTAATCACAGATTAAATAAAGAACAAGATACATTGTGTTGCACTTTCTAATGACACCATAATCTATTTTTTCCTTTGAATAGGCCTAGTTAATACAACTTTCATAATGGGTCACAAGTAATATTTGGTCATAAAAAGTGATTATATTGTAGCTAATCTGATCATGTTTGCTTGTTCACACACTGTGATACAACAGCTTACAGTAGATGTGCCATCCACACTGACAGCAGCTATCCCTAATGCACACTACTGGCTCTGCTTCTGACACTAAATCACATTTTATAAATTGTCATAATTCTCAGGACATATCTCTCCTTTTTACAAAGCTTTCTGATCAAGTCAAGTCAGTGTCATTATGGTAGTGCCGAATCATCTGGCATCATTAATTATCCCAGGGCATTTTTCATATAGAGCAGGTCAACACCACACTCTTATTAATTCTTATAATACTCAGTCAATGATGAACCCTACCTGCCCAAACTGGAGTTCTGGGCTCATATAGCTGCTGCTTGTTAACCTTACTGGCTCTTCATTGTCACTGTTAGCAGCAAACTGGACTAGTAGGCCTATACTAGCTGCTGCTGCGGAGCTACAAGAACAAGTTTGATTCATATACATAGACGCTGGTTTGCAGTCACTTCTCCTAACTAACTTAGCTTACCTGTCTCAACGTCTTCATTTGGCGTTTTGCTAAAAATAGAAAAAGTTCATCTGCTGCGTCACTTTCTAGAGCTCTACTTTTAAAATTAACGCTTTTTCAGTGCCGTTTTGCGCTTTCTATTACCCGTTTAAAACATCTTCTTTTTGCTCGCGGTGGCATCCTCCAACAAGCCCCAGTGACTTGTGTACGATGACGGTTTGTTGTTTTTTTAGCAAGGTGCTGCCGTCGGAGGACTCCGAACATAAATAGGTCATCATTAACCAGGCTGCACTCTGCGAGTGGGCTGCAAGAAAAACTAAATACTGTAAATACAAAAAGTGGGCTGCGAGTGCAGGCAGCATAGGGACAGCATCCATAATATTCAACTATGATTTCAACCCAGTGCCATACCTGAACACCGGCCCTCACAACCAAACAACCAGACCGGCCCACCGGGAATTCTCCCGGTGCTCCCGATTAGCCAATCCGGGCCTGATGTCAAACCCAGAGTGATGTAAGTGATGAGCAAATGATGCGAAATGATGGGCCATTTCTCAAGCTTCCTCGTTGGGAAGCCGCATCACCAGCGTAGCTACACTGACGCCTACGCCGTTACCACAGCAACCTATACAGATAGGTTGGTGATGTCTGGACACACAAATCTGATCACTTGCAAATAATGCAGAAATCGGATTTGTTTCTCCAATTGGATTTGCCTGCAGTCTAAATGTAGCCTTATTGATCCTGTTTTTATTAAAATTAATTAAACATGCCCACATATAGCCTTCCTTTAACCCTCAAGCCCTCCTTGGTCATTTTTGTAAATTTTTCTCAAGTTGTTTTTTTCATTTTGTGATCATTTTTGCTGTGTTACTGCTTATGGCATGACATTTTGTAGGAACCTTTCTCTTCAGCCAAATTTTTTAAATCCAGTGTTTTTTACTCTTACATGTCTTTTATACTTAAATGATTCATTTTGTACCCTTTGGACACCTTCGTGGCAAAAATGTCCACACACACAAAAACTGTTATTAAATCATCATTTATCAATATTTTTTTCTGCTTTTTTTCATAAATCACTTAAACAACTTCTAACCTAATCAAAACCACCAAACATTCAATCATTTTCAGGATTTTAACCCTTTAAATGCCAGTCTATGTATTTGAAGTATGTCATTATTTATAAAAAAAAAAATAAAAAATGATTTTTTTCCCATATAATGAGTAATATGTAGATGGGGCTTTGGTGGTGATTAGAGGCTTGGATGTCAAAGATAAGCAACAAAATTAATTTGATTGCATTAGTATTTTTTATGTAGTTCCAGATACTCCCTTTGGACACCTTCGAGGCAAAAATGGCCCCATTGACTTCCATTATAACCACATGTTTTGATCTCACTGCCTTTACAGTATAAAACCATGCATTCTGTAATGTCAGCATTTCATTTGGAAGAAAAGTGGTCATATTTGACATTTTTACAGTATTTCACCAGATTCAACCATTTTGCCCTTGTAGGCCGATGCATGAAATTAGTTATATTATGGAGCTCTGTGTGTGTGTGTGTGTGTGTGTGTGTGTGTGAATATGTGTGTGTATGTGTGTGTGTGTGTGTGTTATATTTGTGTGTGTGTGTGTGTGTGTGTGTGTGTGTGTGTGTGTGTGCGCGTGCATGTATGCATGTCTGTGTGTGAGAGTTTGTGTAAATCTGTAAACAAACAATGATAATTTTAGTGGTGAAAAAAGCGCACCTTACTTTTGCCAGTTATATTATGGCGCCGTGTGTGTGTGTGTGTGTGTGTGTGTGCGTGCATGCATGTGTGTGTGTGTGTGTGAGAGAGAGTTTGTGTAAATCTGGCTGAAAAAGGGCTTCTTTTTAAGGATGCATTTCATGTGCCTTTGAAGACGTGCTTGACTAAAAACATTGTTTCCTGCATTTGTTGTAAACAAAACCAACTATTAGTGTGTTTATGCACCTGGCTATAGAGAAGAAGAAAGACCTGGAGCAAAGAGAAGGAGCATTTATCTTCCAGCGAACTGTAGGACTCATCTGAAGATGACACAAGTTTCTGGAGTCTGACACAAAATGGTCACTGGTGTCCTCCAATTCTGTGACTGCCTTTAACCCTTCCTCTGTAAGTGGAGAGGACACTGAAGATCCTGTCCATCCTAACATTGAATGGACAGTGAAGAATTGGCAAGTCTGGTCTCCATATAATACTGAGACGCTGCGCAATATTCAAGCACCGACCGGCATGATGCCAGAGCCCACGAGATATGCCATATCAAGAATCCATGATGTGGCATCCTCTTTTGACCTTTTCTTCACTCTTGACTTGATCCAGCTGATTCAGGAAATGACAAACCTACACGGGAGGTGTTCAATCTCAGGATGGAGTGATGTGGATGCTCAAGAGATTTTAACATACATGGGACTTCACACTTGGCAGGTGTGTACCGGTCCAAAGGGGAATCCACCCGGAGCCTGTGGGATGTCCATAGTGGGAGACCAGTCTTCAGGGCCACCATGTCCCACAAACGATTTGAAATGATAAGCGCCAGTTTACAGCAAATGCAGGAGACAATGTTTTTATTCAAGCATGTCTTCAAAGACACATGAAATGCATCCTTCAAAAGATTTCTTTTTTCAGCCCTAAAATGATCATTGCTTGCTTACAGGTTTACGCAAACTCTCTCACACACACACACACACACACACACACACACACACACACACACACACACACACACACACACACACACACACACACACACACACACACACACACGGCTCCATAATATAACTGGCAAAAATACGACTTCATGCATCTGCCTACAAGGGCAAAATGGTTGAATCTGGTGAAATACTGTAAAAATGTTAAATATGACCACTTTTGTACAAAATGAAATGCTGACATTACAGAATGCATGGTTTTATACTGTAAAGGCAGTGAGATCAAAACATGTGGTTATAATGGAAGTCAATGGGGCCATTTTTGCCTCGAAGGTGTCCAGAGGGAGTATCTGGAACTACATAAAAAGTACTACTGCAATCAAATCAGTTTTGTTGCTTATCTTTGACATCCAAGCCTCTAATCACCACCAAAGCCCCATTCCCCTAGGATTTATTTTATGGAAAATAATTAATGTTTTGTTGGGTTTTTCATAAATAATTGTTACTTCAAAGATTTAAAACTGGCATTTAAAGGGTTAAAATCCAGAAAATGATTAAATGTTTGATAGTTTTGAGCAATTTAGAAGTTGTTTAAGTGATTTATGAAAAAATAGCAGAAAAAAATATTGATATATGATGATTTAATATCAGTTTTTTGGACATGTATATTTTTGCCTCGAAGGTGTCCAAAGGGAGTATCTGGCACTATGTAAAAAATACTAATGCAATCAAATAAAAAAAAAATTGCTTATCTTTGACATATCCAAGCCTCTAGTCCCCACCAAAGCCCCATCTACATATTATTCATTATATGGAAAAAAAATCTTTTTTTGTAATAAAAAATGAAATACTTCAAATAAATAAACTGGCATTAAAGGGTTAAAATCCTGAAAATGATTGAATGTTTGGTAGTTTTGATTAGGTTACAAGTTGTTTAAGTGATTTATGAAAAAAAAGGAGAAAAATATATTGATATATGATGATTTAATAGCAGTTTTTGTGTGCGTGGACATTTTTGCCACGAAGGTGTCGAGAGTAAGTTTTTTTAAGGAGGGCTTGAGGGTTAAACCAGGTCTTTGGCCCTACACCCACACATCTTGGCGAGACCCTGCACGACAGCAGATGTTAACAGACTGTATTACTTGTCTTTAATATATAGCAAACTGTTCCCATCCCGAGTGTGCTATATTGGCCACAGGGAGCTCAGACTTTATGTTGAAGGCCCAGAAAGCTCTCAGCAGTAGTTCTTACCTCATACAAAAATTGATGCTCTCCTGGTGCTTCATAGGCACAGTATGAGTACGCCTTGTGAAAATGCTTTGTGGCTGCCGTCAAGCTGTTTCAAGTTGATGGAAAAACATAATTGATTTGGAACAATTTCAAATTGGTTATGCATTTGTATAAAAATCCTTTTGTTGAGTGCCATCCACACAGATATATGTGGGGCATCATTATTCCTCACCACATGCATTTCCCTTCAGAGCCTTCCAGTGATCAATCCACAATCATGTTATTATTACGGAGCCGTTTCCTACAATGAAAGTGAGATTGAAGCTCCGGTGACTTGTTGAATGAAACCCTAATGGATAGCTGTGTGTGCCACAGAGACTGATTAATTAGACCTTCACCATGAGCTCTAAAGCCTCTCCCTTTCCATCTCATTACAACAAAAGCCCCCACATCTTGGCTACAATACTTATTATCCTTTCGGAGTAGTGGAAACTGATAATCTCTGCGTGCACAATTGCCTGATGATAACATTTGAGTGCACTGTGTTGCCACCATGGATAGAGATGACATTTTGTTTTACTTCCCGCTGCACATCCTACCACTGTGTTTTCTCTCAACCTCAGCCCCCTCCGATTAATAGTGATCTGATATTCTACCAGTGAGAGCAAGGACAGTATGTCTGACAGCCAGGGGCGGATCTACAGGAGGGCGACGGGGGGGGCAGCTGACCCCCCACTGTAGGGCCTTGCCCCCCCCCCCAGCTGCCCCCCTAATTTTGGTGTTCAAAAAAATGTGCTTGTAAAAACAAACAAATTGAAACAAACAATTAATTTATATTAATTAATAATAAATAATAATTGTAGATGTAATCTTAGCACAACGAGTCTGCTGCGGTGGGGTGGCCCTGCATCCCGGCAAAGACTGGAGCGACTGAGCTGCCCCCCCCCCCGAGCCTCTGAAGGTGAAGTCAATTTCCCCAGGTGAAGTTTAAACACACGTTTAATTTAAACTTAAATTTGTAATAAATGTAATGTATGCTAAAGGTGAGTCAGCATCAACAACAGCGCGTCTATTACATTAGCCAAAAGTCAAATTGCTCCCTCGTGACTTGTAAGAGCATTCTGCCCTTTGATTAGTTTTGATTTTAGTAAAGACAAGAACAGTGTAATACAAAATATTACAAACGGGCATGTTTGAATTCATAACGTTTACAGAGGGTCACCGTTTCGGTGGCGTTACGTTACAACACACTACACAGTGCTTGCTGAGACCGATCATTTGTATGTGATTAGTTAAGGAGTACTACAAAATCCACTTCCTCTCACATATCACAGCAATAAGGCTGCACAAATTAAACCAGGTGACATCCTTTACTGTCAAACTGGGAAAACAACAAATACAATGGGATTAAGAAGGCTAGTCTAAACATAACTGATGTGTGCATGTAATACATCTCTTCTGATTTTATGTTTGTTAGGCTGCTTATTAGCTACAGGGCCCTACAGTATAATGTAATACAAGGATAACCAGAGCTTTTCACATCTTGACTTTTGCAGGCCAGAGTAGCTGGAGATATTAGCTGAAGCGTAAAAGTGGGGATATTGCCAGCCAAGAAAATTCTGAGTAGTGCACAGGAGGAAGAGAAGGAGGGAAAGGAAGAAGGAAAAGGCAGTAAACTGGAGAGACCAGGCGGGTTAGAGCAGGAGAAGACCACAGAAGGAGATGCAGAAATAAGTGAAAGAGAAGAGGGAAAGGAAGAATTGACTGTGAGGGATGAAGAGGAGGCTGCAGATTCAGAGAGAGGGACAGAGGCAGGGGAGTGATCAGGAGGAGGCAGAGTAAGATGACAGGGAGGAAGAGGCCTGCAATTACCCCTGGACCATATGGTTTGTTTATATTCTCCTAACATATAAATTGCAGTACAGTAGCATAACATTTCATGTCACAAAGTGAAATTACATGTTTTCAGTTTTTAGCTATTTCCATTCGGTTGTATAGGTTATAGGGTTAGGTGTGTAAAGATTTACATACAGTATATACATAGATGATCTAATGATGTTTTATAGTTTCTCTATCATAGCATTTGTTTGACCTTTTGTTTGATCATAATTACTGATAAAAGACACATTCTGTTCTATTTGTCTGTATCAGTAAATATGATCAAGCCATTTAATTCAATTTCTGCTAAATTCAATTTTATTTATAGTATCAATAGTAAAAAGAGTTCACTCGTCTCAAGACACTTTACAGATTACAGATCTAGACTAGGTCTAGACCACACTATAATTTAACAAAGACCCAACAATTTCCCCAAGAGCAAGCATTTGGTGCGACAGTGGCAAGGAAAAACTTCCTTTTGGGCAGAAACCTCAGACAGACCCTGGCTCTTGGTGGGCAGCGGCATCTTGACACAGATACAGATACAGAGAATTATGATTCATAATAATTATAGCAGTTGGTATGATGAACGGTGGCAATTATAGTAACAGACTAGAAATAATAGTTGTAGCAGTTCAGTGCGTAGCAGGGTGTTGCGGGGCATAGTAGGGCATAGCAGTGCGTTTACATATGGGGGTTCCCATGTACCGTCTTCCCCTGCCACCCTGCCAAGATCTCTTGCTACCCCTTTGCCACCCTATGTAAAATTTCCTAGACCCGCCACTGCTGACAACCCAGCGGTTCGCAACAGCAGTAGGTGATAATGATGATGGTCACTACACACAAATGGAAAAGCCCAAACAACACAAATTCACTCACATACACTAATATCAGAGAATAACTCTTCTATGCAATATTTAACTTTATAAAAATCATGATTGAGACCTATTATTGTTACGATGTAAGTTGTCTTGCATTGCCAGACCTATCTCCACAGCGCTGTAGAGTAAGGTCTGGCTACACCACACATACATTCTGGGATAGTAAGGAAAAAACCCCTCTGGGTTGTTTGCATTTCTTTAAACCAATCACAATCATCTTGGCGGCGCTAAGCGACGGTGTTTTGGTGGAACATTTGCTCCCCACAAAAGAAAACGCCATATTCAATATTAAATGAAGTGTTCACATAACATAGTAATGTGAGTTATTTAAATTAGCTGGATACATCGTTAAACGTAATTTGCTCTTACCAGTGTATTGCCGTGTGTATTGTGTCCACAGCAAATCCCTGCCATTTGGTCTGCCAGAGAGTAAATGCCGTAAACAAATTCTTTGTAAATCATTACAATCATTTACTAAAAGAACCAAGCAGGCCTGCCTTGTTGCACGATCCAAATTTTCTTCTAAACTCGCCATTTTCAGCGGGTAGCTTGCTAGCTCGAAGTTTGATGTCGTTTCCCGGAGAGAACGGAGTTAGACAACGGCAACACACATCGCCGGCCACCGGATGTTCCGCCGCTTAACCTGGAAATGAGCGGTCATCGATTCAGACTACTGTGTAAGTAGTAGGGTTGGGTACCGAAACTCGGTGCCAATAGGGAACCGGTGCCGACGTAAACGGTAGTAACGAGACCGAATAAGAACGAAAGTTTCGGTGCCTCATTTCGGTGCTTGACTTTACACTACACCTGACAGCATGTAACGTTAGCCTACCTTTAGCTAGCAGCTGGATTAAACACCGGTAAAATGCTGACAGCTAACGTTAAACAGTGTAAAGTGTGACTGTATTTCACTGTGGAGGACTTCAACAGCGGGATGTAACAGTCTGCTCTGCAGCGCAGCAGCAGCTGCCATTGTCGCAATTCATAGATATACAGTATGTTTATATGGTCGGAATTAAACAACACAGACGGTGCGTTCACTTGCAGCTGCTGTTGTCGGAATTAAACAACACAGACGGTGCGTTCACTCGCAGCTGCCGTTGTCGGAATTAAACAACACAGACGTGCGTTCACTTGCAGCTGCCGTTGTCGGAATTAAACAACACAGACGGTGCATTCACTTAAAACAGGTAACCTCGTGGTGCATTCACAGTAATTGTAAAATACCCTTTTCTCATCTGGGGTTCAACAGCAATTTACTGGTGAAATAAGTTATTGTTATTGTTATAGTTTTTACATTATTATTAAATCTTTAATTTTGACCATGGCCTTAGCAATAAACAAGTCACTGACTGTTGTTTACTACCCTTCTTTTTTTTCTTCTTCTTTTTTTTTTAACTTTATTGAAAAGTACCGGTTCAGGCACCGTTTAGGCACTGGCACCGTTTTAAAAGTATCGATTTAGCACCGGAATCGAAAAAAAAAAAAACGATACCCAACCCTAGTAAGTAATCAAAGGGCTGTTATAGTTGTGCAGTCATGCTTAAGTATAAATGGGAAAATGCACCTGAGTTTGTCTACAATACAAACTGGAGTAACATTAGAGCGTGTCTATCACATAAAGAAAAGCCCACTTAAGTCAGTAATTTGGTATTGAATCCTGGAACCGAGAGGCTGATCAGGGTGAAAACCTCACCTTGCTACGCTCATACATTCGCAGTGAAATTGACAATTTCCATGAGTGCCAAGACAAAGCATTTTTTTTGTTGGTGGTTCACGCATCCCCCTGGCATGCGCATGCATAAATTGTACGGTAAATCTATGTAATCTCAAAAATGCATCACCTTTTTCTGTGTCAATGTGCATTTAATGGATGCAGTCTGGCAGTAAAATAGTTTGCTGGCATGATGCCAGACTGGACCAGAAACATCTGTTCACATTATTAATGAATCAATTATATGTCACACATGTGCCAGGCCTGCAGGGGCAGAAGGGGAGGTGTGCAGAGGGGAGGAGAGAGAGAGACGCAGAGTCTGTTAATGCTGAGGGTTTCAGCTCCCCCCAAAGGGCCATGGCCCTCAGCCGCTGCCATTGCTCCAGTTTCTCTCACACAGATGACTCATATAGAAACTGTCAGGACTGCATGCCAGTCAGTATACAGATAAAACAAAAGAAACCTTAGAAAACAAGTGGGAATAATAAATAATGAGAATGGAGAGTGGGGAAAAAGTGAAAAGAGTGACATTTTAACACATAACAGCATGCACTAAACCTCATTTTCACTATTGCACTGTCACTCAGCTTGGTCATGAGTGAAGGCAGAGTAAAAGTTGCCACACAAATACAGCAAACAATATTATGGTATGACTTTCTACTAACTGCAGTATGAAAAAAATATGGGCTGTTACCACATGTCCGCGGGCGCTCACATACATGTAATTGTACGTCAACAGTGAGACAGGTAATACTTACCGTTTACCCGGTCCGTGTGATTCATCATGCAAGCTGTGTGCGGGGATGCTGTCAGCAAGCATTTACATCATTAGAGAGGAAGTGAGGCCACATTCCCCGTGCTTAACATGGTGGCCATTGACTCTTAATGGGCTCCAGCATGTTTCATACCCCCCGAGAGAAAGCTGCTTGCCAGGGCAGACAAACTGTACATCCCTGTGCTTTCTTCAGGGCAGCGGCTGGGGAAGGGTTCCTTCTTTAAATCAAACATGGGAAAAAAATATGAGCGAGGAACATGTGTCCCCACTAACAATGTAGAAAAAAATACTTCCTACTTATTTTCACGAAGGATATTATGTCAGATGAGCCTTAATCCTTATGATAGCATAGATCTTTTCACTGTTTATTTTTCAGTTGGGATGGGAATTATTTTTCAGTCATTATTTATTTTTGAGTTGACTGGGGAGTTGTTTGTCCGCTCAGAGCAGATGTGGTTCTGGGCCAGCTGTTCAAAACTGTCAGAAGTGTTAAATAAACTCAGATGGGAATAAGCTTACATAAACATAGGCAAGACGTGGATTTTTGCACTCTCAGATTTACATTAACAACACTGACAGTATCTGAATTCTAAAACGACATACTAATTATGGTGAAAAGATTTCATAACATAGGGCTATAAAAAAATAAAATAAATGTGTGCACACACAGACGAGCAGGCAGAACACTGCAATGTCATCAGCACGCTAAGAGAGAACAGCTCTGTTTGGACAAGTCTTTCCCTCCGTGGTTTCCCTGGATTCAATATCTATGATTTGTTCCATTTTAAAATGCTGCTCCATCCCAACTGTCAGAAGTAGTTATGTACAGCAGGGAGGGCCTATTTCTCCTACCCTAAAGTTTTGAACTATAAAAGTTATCTGTAGAAAAATAATAATAATAATAAATGTATAATTATAATGTGTTTTAATGCTAAAGCTCGTTTTGTTTATCATTATTTGGTAGAAGTGGTAGTAAAAACAGATACTATTATCATAAAAGGATTCATTTAATAATTAATTTTTACAACTTGGTACAATATTTTTTCCTCTTTTTTTATTACAGCATTCACTTTCATGGAATTCTACCAGTGTAATCTCTAATAGAATAAACAGTGGATTAATATGTATATATGCAAGCATTGTAGAAAATATTCTTCCATATGCAGCAGATCAATTTGAGGAAAACCCGGTTCCCTACCTGCTAAAATACCACTGCCACAGCAGAACAGAAAAGAAATCAAATTGAATAAGATTCAGGTTATTCAAACCGCTTTTACCTCGCCTGGGTTTTGGATCGCTCAGCGGTTTTTCACAAAAGAACTGTCCTTTTACATTAAAATGAGTGACCCTCCTCTGTCATATAAAGTTCTACACAGACCTATATTTTTGTTGATGCGGTTAGCGGTGCTTTAGGCAAAATGACGACTTGCTTTTTGACCAGAGCTGATGGCTTTTTTTTCCCGTTTTTGTTGAGATACAAGGGGAAAAAATTACTTCCATTTCAGTGCCCATTTGTTGCCCTTCCAGTGATGTGTGACCCTGTTTTATTTGATTTCATTTGTTCATTTTCATCACTGTTATTCACTTTGATTTCCTGAAATGGCCATGCATGGAAGTTAGACATCTATTTGAAATGGCACAGAGAAACCACTGTCATCAAGTACTGTAGTTACTTTTTTAAACTCTCGGGAATAAAGAGGTTCTTTATCTATTTGCAGAATTTGTGTAGCATACTGTATCTATACAAAGGCAGTTCTCATGAACCATTCATACATATAGCTACGAAAAGTGAGGCACTATAATTCGTGAGCATTCCACGTATTCTTTTTTGTATGCCCCACAATAACTGTTGCTGTATAAGAACGCTGTGGACCACATAGTGGGGAGGTGAGGGAGGAGACGCGTGTTCGTTCCTTGGGAGTGTTTTAATCCAAATCACAGTCATTTTGGTGCTTAAAATTAACTGTCGTCGCTGCCGCATGACGCTCACTTTTTCTCGGCTAAACTTGCCACGCCACTGACAGGACCGTCATCTGGCGGTGCCCAGCTCACAGCTCACAGTCAGCTATTGGCGGCTAAATACAACTACCAACTGCTGCTGATACGATGGAGCTCTGTAGCGGCTAAACACAACCGTTCTAGCAACTGCCACTGACACAACGGAGCTCTATAACCAGCGTGCGGAGCTCTGTAGCAGCTAAATACAACTACCAACTGCCACTGATACGCCGCCGCTCTGTAGCGGCTAAACACAATAAGCAACTGCCGCTGACACGACTCTCTGTAACCGGCGTGCGGAGCTCTGTAGCGCCTAGTTCTGTAGCTGGTCACGGACGTCTGTAGGCGCTGTCGCGTGACCAGCTGGCGGTTGCCTAGTTTCATAGGATATCATACGGATTGGCATTTCCGTATTATATCGTACAAACCCATTTTAATTAAATTGAACATTCTGCTGTTATTCCATTTCCTTTCAAATGGAAATTGGAAGTAGAGTGCTGCCAAGTAATCAGTCTCTGTGACATTGTGATTAACAGCTGAGGTAGTTGGGGGGGCAGAGGGCAGGGCAGTTGGCATGGTCCACTGACCCTCCAGCTTACAAGCACAGGGCATAATTAGTCATTTAAGTCACCTTATAGGTTCTGTCTGCGCCCTTCACACTAAGATCCCTCTGAAAACAAGGTGGAATTGTAGCTCATGTTCCCTGACTGCTCATCAAGCAATTACTGACTGGCTCATCACCAAAAGGAAAGGGGATTAGACACAGAGGAAAGTGAACCAAGAGAGAAGGGCAAATATGAGCAGGGTGAAAAAAAGGACTGAATATCAGTGTCTCTAATTTTGAGAAGATACAATATATACTGTAGCTCTCATTGACATTTTATCTTCCAGACTAATCCTGAGAGAGATTTCATTTAAAAATTATAAATCCCCGAAATAATTATGATAGCCACATAAATCCAGTTAGATTAAAAACTGGAATGGTTGCTGCTAAAATGTGGAAATATGTAACTAATTCTGGAGATGGTAACTATCAAAAATCTCTTGTTAAATGTGTCTGGAAATGAATGTAATTTCCAACTGGACATGGACTCTAAACGTATATCAATATACCGGGCCTGTTTGAAGTGCACAGAAGAGTGAAATGGAAGGAGTGCTGACCAGTATGGTTTTACCTCCATTAGACCTCAAACCCACTGAACCACTGTGGACAGCGACAAATCAGGAGACATCACAAGACAGTCTCTGAGATGTTTTATGAGATGGCTGAAATAATAATAAAAAAAAACTCAAATACTGCAAGAACAATCATCGACAAAAAAGTGAAAGCTGTGATCGCAAACATACCCAGTAATCATACATTTTGCTTTCAGAAAATAGTAACTTTCTTGGCTTGAGTGTATTTAGTGACAGTCTGAAATATGACTGAAAATGTATTTATTTTGTTAAATGAAAGAGAGGAGTTTGTGCTCAAGGACCATTATATAGTGTATTATAACTAAAAAATACTGATGCAGCTGCATTCATTTTTATTCTCTGTGCTTTCATCTAAAGTGGTTTTAAAAGAGTTTTAGTATTTATGGTTGGATTTTTGTACTTTTACAGGAAACAAACATATCCCATCCATTATCTTCAAAAGTGGGCGGCAGAATTTTCCTGGCAGAATGCATCGCTTGCAAAACATTGTTTCTGTGTGGGTGAAAAAAAAAGCTTGTAGGACGAAAGACGCATTCAGATGGATGAAGAGTTGATGTAAAATGACCGCCGCAATCACAGCTAGCAATGGTTATCAGAAATATTGGCTAGAAATGCTTGCCTGTGTTTGTGACAGGTTTAACAAGAAAACAGAGTCTGTAATTTAGTGTGTCTGCTGGTCTGGTTAGGGCCTGACTATCAGATGAGAGCAATTCATACAAATGCCTGCAAGGAATGTTGATATGTGGTACTTAAAAGTGTGTGGAATCTGCCCTACTTGAAAATTTAACACAATTAAAAAAATAGTAAAGTATTCATGTTGACTTATTGTAGAGAAAACGCTGACACTGTGGATTTTCCGATCTAATAAAAAACAACTGCAAGCAGTAACGACGGGGTCCAAGCCTCCCTGGCGCAAGTTGCCCCCGACGACCCGCTGAGTCCGCTAAAGCGGAACCCAAAGCGCGAGGCAAACAATGGCGGCGAGGTCAAAAAATATCGCAATGTGTGAGCTGCAAGGTCTGTGGTAAATTGCAAATTCAGATTTTCCATTTACATTGATTGAGTTAAAGGCCAAAACGTGTCTACATTGATAATAGCGCCCCCTAATGGCCGATCTGTGGATTTAAAGATCTAATTAAAAAAATGACTACATATCCAGTCCTTATTTTGAAATTGACAGTCTAAAAGGGTAAAAACCAAGGACTTTTGCAGTGACAGGATACCAATAGTTATAGAAGAATTATTATTTTAAGTGATTGTAGTCTTCCACAATGCAAAACTGCATTTGGGAGGACATCATTCTCCTTTGTGGCTATAAATCAGTGGATTACTCTTCCTACAGAGCTAATTTCATGCACTAACTTGCACTCATTCTCACGCTTAGCAAAGCATCGGTTGTTAACAAAGCAGACTTGCTCCCACCGGTGAATTGATGTGCTAAAAGACTGTGTTTATGGGATGGGATAGGGGGACAATAATGTCTGTAGATTTGTATGACTTTATGTATCTGTATTGTATACTGTAAATACTTTGTATTTTATTGCGCCATCTACCTGCCCAGGGACTAGGGGCGGAAACTAGCAATTTGCTACAACCTGGCACAAGTTGTGGCACATGTTTTTTGTGCACTGTCCCTGTTCAAACAGTACAATTACAATTACAATTACAAATAAACATCAGTCTTCTTACCAGCTAACCTCTGGTGTCCCAGTCTAACCAGTAGGCAATTATTATTGCAATCAAGGGTTCATCTCCCCAGTGAACCAGCTAAGGAACTGCATTGTTATGTGAAAAGAAAATACCCCAAAAAAGATAGAAAAACTGGCTATCCCCAGTGGATAGAGAGTCATCATTGGCGGAACGGTCTTGTCACTGATGCAGAGGGACACATGACCCCCAACGCCCCCATCTCAGACCACGCTGATCCGACTGTACCAGATGGGAGTGACTTTTCCCCCCACCCCTCTCTCCAGGCCCTGTCACCGACAGCTGCAGGGACAAAGCAGCAGGGAGGGCGGGGGGCAGGCTGGTCAACTCACAGGATACACAGATGCGGGGAGATGAGCCACCGGAGAGTGGAATAAGCATGTGTGACCCTTGCTGTTTATCTCCCGTCACCTGCCTCTTACTCGATGCTCCATAAATGATTTGGATGTCTAGGTGCTGGAACTCTGCTGGAGGTGCCGGGGCTGTGTGCCTCGCCTCAGGCAGCCCATAGGTCGTCTATGTGGCCTTTTACCCCTCGCCAAGGTTGTGGAAGTCACGCTCACACACAACCTTGGAGATATTTTTCGTTCTATTTCACTCTCTCTCTCTCTTTTGCTCTCATTTGATTTCTAAGGCTCACAGTAGCACATGTGCAGTGCCAGGCTGTGGATAAGGTCAAACTCCTAATGGCACTCGAGCAGGGGAGTTCATTTGTGGAGTTGCCTGTGCCATGAAAAAGGCAGCAGAAGTAATTTCAGCTCCAAGCTTAATAACATTTCGGCTCCTCCAAGTAATTTTTCATACACTCCCCCTATTCTGATAAATATTAACAAATGAATCAGAGTTAATGCTTTAAATTAAGTGTTGGTGGCCAGTCATTATTAATAAGTTCTATGGGGCTCTTCTCTTGCAAGCTCATTACAGTATTGTTCATAATTTATTACTGTTGACTCCCTAATGGCTTCTTAAAGGACTATTACAGAAAGCCCTTGCTATTTTTTTTCTATAATAGCCACAAGTCAATCTACTGGGTCAATCTAGAGGCTGGAGTGCCAAATATAAAATATTCTTAGAAGTCCATTTCAGACTCAGTTCCTGTCAGGAAAAAAAAAAAATACCACTAAAATCACAATAGCTGGACCAAGGGGCAACTTAAGTGCCTGCAAAGTGAAGTCAATGCGAAGTGCCTTAAACCTACATTCTATCTAATTTCCAGCAGGGGGCGACTCCACTGACTCTAAAAAGAATACTGTTTCTATAGAAGACTATGGGGAAATTAGCCTTCTTCTCACTTGATATACTACCTCAATAAACATTTTCAAAACGAGTTGAGGGTCTCAATCGCTACTTTCAAGTCTTCATACAGCATGATGTTCATTTTTGTAAATTATGGTCCCGTTTATTTTAAATAGACAATTAAGTAGGGGATGTTTTAGGGGCATGGCTACACACCGACCTGTCAATCAGGACAGAGGCTTAGCAATGCTAACCATTGCACTGTGTACATTAAAATAGACCTGAACCTTTTTTTGGGGGGGTGTTGTCCATGTTTTCATCTTAACCCTTGGCCCTCTAACTGTGTGTTTTCACTTTGTCAAGGCTAATTGGAACACTTTGGTCGCCTAGAAATTCCTTTTTCTGCGTTCTGTCCACCAAGCTAGCTAGCACTAGTGTTAGCTGGTCACCCCCCAGAAAACACTGTCAGCGCCCCCACATGATACAGCCTTCCGTTATTACACACGCGCCCCCACATTAATGGGTTTTAAAGATGTCCCCTATATTGCACCTATTCTATACTACTCTGTAAATACTGCAGTATAACTAATTTGTATTATTAGTATAGTAACACAATCACAAGTGTGTGTATACAGCCAGTTACAAGACCTGTTCTTGTAACGTATAACAATTGCAAAAAGGAAAACTATCATTTATCTTTCCCTATAGTAATATCTAGACTATAAAACTCAAGTATCTTCAGGTTGAATCTGCAGCCGAGAAGTCGCTCAAATCAAAATGGGATTTATTTTTTAATTATTACAGCAAGAACCTGCAGTCCTGTTTTCAAAAAGAGAGTCTGATTCATCATCCTGGATGTTTCAAAGTGGGATTTTAAAGAAATGCTGCAGACAAAATCCAGTCTGTCCTGCTTCAGCACTCTCTGTCAACCTAAGAGAAAAACTAGATCAAGCAGAGAAGCGAAGGTGAACGTTTGTCCTTGCCTTCCCTGTTAGTGAGAGAGGATGCCTTAGATAATGAGAGGGGATAAATGGCTCAGTGGAGCCAACCCCAAACTGAACAAATGACTATTGAGTTGGCTTTTTACATAGTAAAGAACAGAGATGTGTGCTCCATTTGGGGATTAGATAGTGTCTAAATAATATTACTCTACTTGTGATAGCCTACATTTTCAGAAAACCCCAAAACCTTTTTGTATCGACATTTATAGAGCCATGCCTCAAGCATTCCTAAAACATTTTCTGATTTTGTCAAAAATGTAATATTGTCAAGCTCAACACAAGGCTGTTTGAAATTTTGCAGATACAAGGTTTCCAACCAACAACAGCAATATGTATATTAATCCAATATTTATAAGAATCTCCATTAACCTTAAGACATTGTAGCCTTGGTAAGGCATGTCTGGGTTTGATGAGTGTCTTGTTTTCCATCTATTCAGATATCTAACCCAACACTCAATCAATCACTTTCATGGATCTCTACAGTCGTTGCCAAGAGGCAGGAAAAATGTTTAGGGCAGAGGAAAAAAAACTGCAACAGTCAGCAGTACCCATAAAATCCCATAATATATTACGTTAAAATACACAATGTAGCAGAAGAAAACTATAGATCTCATAGATTGTCAAAGATCTCCCACTGGGAAGCCACAAACTGTTGTTGGGCTCCCATGCATCAGAACCTGGGCATGTCAATTCATTATATGGCAATGCTCCAGGCTGTTGTTACTTATAATTAACTAATTTTGCCTGCACCTTTCTGTGAGTTCAACTAACAGAGAGTTAAACAATGATGTGAGTGGAGGCCACAGTGTTACAGAGGGATGCAATAGATCTAAGACAGAAACAGCTAGCCTCAGAGTGTGACAACATAACTGATGAGCAGCACACAGACCAGTTTGTCATGAGTGACATCTTCATTTTGCCATCAATTCCTTAAAGAATAACGGTGATGTCCTTAACTGAGACATTTGAGGCGCTGCTCAAGCATGCCAGCTCATAGCAGATTCCACTATCCTGTAAGCTTCAGGCCTGAATTAGAAAACGACTCCACGTGTGCCTCTCAGGGGAGGGAGGGGGGGAAGATACACAGGTCTGTCTTTGTTTAGAGACTTCCCATCCACGTAATGACTTTACATTATTATTTTCATCTTTCTCACAGCCAGGAATGGGACTGTGATTGAATCCAAATCAATCTGTCCGATGGCTACGCTAGAAGAGCCAATTGCATTTTAGCAACACACAGAGGAGCGCTGCATTCACTCACCAGGCAAATCAGAGCCTTGAGGAGATTATGAATTGGAGAGAGCAATTGAGTCTGGAGCAAGATTTCCATTCAATTCCAGTTTAATTAGATCTCTAGCCTCTAATTGACTTTCTAATTTTTCAATTAGCAATCAACTTTTTTTTTCTGAGACCAACGTCGCATTCAGACTTGCTAATCTGCGTGAATGAGAGAGGAGACAGCGCTAAGTGTAATGAGTGAAAGAGGAAAACATCCGGGAATCCTTTAGAAATGTTTCAGTGTGTGATCTTTGGGGTAATTATCAGACGACATGATTTATTAAACAGACGTCGTAGAGTGCGATGGGCCTTGCAGCACTCGCCAGCCAGACATCAGTCATGGCCTCTCCTACGCTGCCTCAATGCATTGCTTATTGTGGTGTAAACACTGGCTCTTATTTAGCATCTCAGAAGTCATTAACACATGTTAATTAACTCATGATTATGGAACAGAGATTTCAATCAACACCAGCTTTGATAGTAGGACTATAAATGTGGGCAATTCTAGAGCCATCTGTTGGAAACACTTCATAATTTATAAAGCATATAATCCAAGGATTCCAGTACGAATCCTGTTTTACTTTCCGACATCTAGATAAATGAGACTGCTGCTGAATTAAAGTTAGACCTCAGCTGTGTAAAGGCCTCCGCCTGGGCCAGAAAAGCCTCCTCCAGTTAGACCAGCTGGAGCAGGGCACCTCCTATGGGACTGGAGGGCCAATTACACCACATAATAACTCCTAGCAAGCCGGTAATGAAGTCCCCATCCTCATCAACTTCAATTAGAAAGAATGGATCTTTGAAAAGGGGAAACATGAAGGGGGGAGGTGGGGGGGAGGGGGAGAGAAACAGAGGAAATGGGAGTGGATAAGAGTGCAAAGATATTTAGGATGATTGTGGAGAGAATTCTCCATCCCCTCTCAGGATGTTCATTACAGATTGTAATTGATGTTTTCTTGTAAGATTAACTTGGTCCAGAGTAGCGCTAACAGCTAATTCTTTCTTTTTTTTCTTTTTTGGCAATGATGACAAAAAAAGAAATAATGTAAACTACAGGGAGAGCATGTCAACCACTAGAAATTTCATTTCTGGGTCCCAGCAAAAACATTATTGGTGTCAAACCAAAAGTATTTCTCTTATTAGCTGTGGGAAGTGTTACGGGTCCACAGAGGGTAATGAAGCCACAGTATAACATGTCATCAGATGGGGTCTTGTCGTCTCTTTGTGGCGAACCCCCCACATTGTTGATATGGTGGTGGTGGTAGCGCTAAGGGAAGGACCCTCATTTAAATCGGGCAGAAGAATAATTTTAATTGGATTACTGAACACTGGGATGATTCCAGTGCTGCTGACAAGAAAATTACAGACTTTCCCATTTTCTTGTGCTACATTCAAGGACGGACAAATGGATTATGATCTCACTGTGGACAAAAAAAAAAAAACTATGCTAATACGGGACAGAAGTGGAGCTGGGATGTATGAGTCAAAAGGAGGGAAGTA